>NC_136907.1:2945567-2947359 GCF_949606895.1 Notothenia rossii
CCGGATGAAGAAGCGCTCGGCATCTTCTCTGTCTCCGTGAGACACCGTGTGCCGTTCAGCAACACCACAGAGGGCAGCCTGAAGACAGGGACATTCAAAAGCATAGAGATTAGATTCATGACAATTTGAATTTAATATGCGCGTGTGTGTGTGTGTGTGTGTGTGTGTGTGTGTGTGTGTGTGTGTGTGTGTGTGTGTGTGTGTGTGTGTGTGTGTGTGTGTGTGTGTGCGTGCGTGCGTGCGTGCGTGCGTGCGTGCGTGCGTGCGTGCGTGCGTGTGTGTGTGCGTGCGTGTGTGTGCGTGTGTGTGTGTGTGTAGGTTCATACTCACTGTGCTAAAAGGAGGCTACATCTCTCCTGGTCGGTGTAAGTCTTCAGGAGAGGAATCCCCTTCACTTTCACTTCCTTCAGCTTCGGGAAGAAATTCAGCCTCTCGATGTCCGTCCATTTGCTGAGTCCTGAACAACAAAACATCAGAGTTTTATTTAGGTCACACCATGTCTCTACTGTGACATGTCTCCATGCTTTAATGTTCAAAAAGCTCTTTATTTTTGACAAAGCTATGACGTTAAAGGGAATTATTTTCAGGTTTCATTTAGTGTCTCTACTTTAAAGAGTCCTCTCCTGCTGATGTTCAGGTGTATATCAGTATGTAGTGTCTCTACTTTAAAGAGTCCTCTCCTGCTGATGGTCAGGTGTATATCAGTATGTAGTGTCTCTACTTTAAAGAGTCCTCTCCTGCTGATGTTCAGGTGTATATCAGTATGTAGTGTCTCTACTTTAAAGAGTTCTCTCCTGCTGATGTTCAGGTGTATATCAGTATGTAGTGTCTCTACTTTAAAGAGTCCTCTCCTGCTGATGTTCAGGTGTATATCAGTATGTAGTGTCTCTACTTTAAAGAGTCCTCTCCTGCTGATGTTCCGGTGTATATCAGTATGTAGTGTCTCTACTTTAAAGAGTCCTCTCCTGCTGATGTTCAGGTGTATATCAGTATGTAGTGTCTCTACTTTAAAGAGTCCTCTCCTGCTGATGTTCAGGTGTATATCAGTATGTGGTGTCTCTACTTTAAAGAGTCCTCTCCTGCTGATGTTCAGGTGTATATCAGTATGTAGTGTCTCTACTTTAAAGAGTCCTCTCCTGCTGATGTGCAGGTGTATATCAGTATGTAGTGTCTCTACTTTAAAGAGTCCTCTCCTGCTGATGTTCAGGTGTATATCAGTATGTAGTGTCTCTACTTTAAAGAGTCCTCTCCTGCTGATGTTCAGGTGTATATCAGTATGTAGTGTTTCTACTTTAAAGAGTCCTCTCCTGCTGATGTTCAGGTGTATATCAGTATGTAGTGTCTCTACTTTAAAGAGTCCTCTCCTGCTGATGTTCAGGTGTATATCAGTATGTAGTGTCTCTACTTTAAAGAGTCCTCTCCTGCTGATGTTCAGGTGTATATCAGTATGTAGTGTCTCTACTTTAAAGAGTCCTCTCCTGCTGATGTTCAGGTGTATATCAGTATGTAGTGTCTCTACTTTAAAGAGTCCTCTCCTGCTGATGTTCAGGTGTATATCAGTATGTAGTGTCTCTACTTTAAAGAGTCCTCTCCTGCTGATGTTCAGGTGTATATCAGTATGTAGTGTCTCTACTTTAAAGAGTCCTCTCCTGCTGATGTTCAGGTGTATATCAGTATGTATTGTCTCTACTTTAAAGAGTTCTCTCCTGCTGATGTTCAGGTGAATATCAGTATGTAGTGTCTCTACTTTAAAGAGTTCTCTCCTGCTGATGTTCCGGTGTATATCAGTAGT
>NC_136907.1:2947559-3033950 GCF_949606895.1 Notothenia rossii
TATGACAAGTGTAAGAGTACTCAGGCAGAAAGCAGCACAAGAGGGACTCATTTTACACCAGATGGACGTTAAGACAGCCTATTTGCATGCACCCGTTGATTGTGAAATCTATATGGAGCAACCAGAAGGCTATGAAGAAAAGTCAATAACCGCGGAAAACCTAGTTTGTAAGTTGCAAAAGTCTCTCTATGGCCTTAAGCAATCAGGTAGAAACTGGAATGCTATGCTCCACACATGTCTGAGTGAGAACGGTTTCATACAGAATCCAGCTGATCATTGTGTGTATACAAGAGAGAAACATGATGAAAAGGTCATCATGATTGTATGGGTTGACGATCTGATCATAGCAGCAAGCAACACAAATGTACTGGAAGGTGTAAAGATTATGCTTTCTGACAGGTTTGAAATGAAGGACCTGGGAAAGTTGAAACATTTCCTGGGAATTGATTTTTACCAAACAGAAGGTGAAGTTAAAATGTCTCAAAAAGAAATATATAGGCAAAATCCTATAGAGAGGTTTGAAATGCAGGATTGCAAGGCCAGGGGGACCTTGTGAGCCAAAACTTGAACAAACAGATGATTCTGAAAAATGGACAGACCCAACTAAATAAAGAGAGGCAGTGGGAAGTTTAATTGACTTGTCCACATGTAATAGACCAGATATAGGTTTTGTGGTCAGTAAACTATCTCAGCACTTGGCCGAACCAACAGAGGAACATTGGAACACAGTAAAACATGTGTTCAGATATCTAAAATGCACAACAGAACAGGAGTTATGCTTTAAGAGAAATGACAGAGAGGCACTAGGTCTAAAAGTGTACTGTGATGCTGACTGGGCATCAGATGCAACAGACAGGCGTAGCACATCAGGATATTGTGTCAGTCTAAGTAAAGGAAGCTCTCTGATCTCATGGAAAACAAAGAAGCAACCAACAGTGGCATTATCCACCTGTGAGGCAGAATACATGTCTTTAGCATCAGCTATACAAGAATGTATCTATTTAGATCAGCTACTCAAAGGTATAGACACATACCAGTATGCACAAACAAAGGTGTACGAGGACAACCAAGGTACTATAGCCCTTGCCAAAAACCCAGTAAACAGACAAAGGAGCAAACACATTGATATTAAGTACCATTTCATTAGGGAAACTGTAAATAACGGAAAGTTAACTTTGGAGTAATGCCCTACTGAGTTAATGATTGCTGATGTCATGACCAAGCCAGCAACAAAGCTACAACTGAAGAGGTTTGCTCAGACATGTTTGGCACTTAAAAGAGCACGAGTGTATTCACATTGTTAAGGCAAAAGAGAAGCCTTATTATATTGTTGTTTTGTTTTCATGTAACCAATAGAGTTAAGGTTGAGTGGGAGTGTTAAGTATTACTTTGTAATAGCACCCTTACTCCATGTTTAATGATATGTCCCATTGTGATGTCATAAGCAAGCACGGAGCACTATATGTCTCATTGTTGATTATGCTGCACTGCCATGCTGGTTCATGTCCCTGAATAAATGGATGAGAGACGAACAATGACTGCGCATACTTTATTAGTTCAACATTATTAATTTAATTGTATTGTTTTATCCATAACTCCATATATATCCATAACAAAGATTATTTTTATTACATTGTTTATTACATTTGTATGGGTTCTTTATACATGGACACAGACCCCCGTCCCCCGTCAATAAACTGAACCCACTCTCTGCTCAGCTGCTCATGCATTTCATTTTAAAGACATCACAGAATTAGAATCAGAAAACCTTTATTAGTCCCACAGAGGGTACATTTACATTTGTTCCAGCAGAAAGGAGCCAAAGACAGGTTAACGTTAACTAAGAAGCATAACAAATATTAAAGATACTTTTTTTTTAAATGCCACAATTTACAAAATCCACATCATGTAGCAGTTCTGAAGAAAACACATCGTATAGGTTGCAACCATATCTGATCACATGTCATAAAGACGACATGCACACAAAGCTTTAGCACAGTTTCAATGACACCAGGCAGAGCTCCTTTAGAAGAGTTACAAATCAACGGAAACATTTGATTGGATATTAAAAGTCTCCTATTATGCTATTTTTAGGCAAATATTATGGGTCTCAGATATATAAAAAATATGTCTATTAGGGGTGGGGGAAATAATCGATACAGCATAGTATCGCAATAATTTAATTGGCGATATTGGCAATACACGGATGCCAAGTATCGATATTTTATTATATACACTTTTTATTATATAAACTGTAGCATATCCATAAGATGGTCGTATATAAAAGAGGAAGTTACGTTAAGACATGAATACAATTGCAATGAAATTAACAAAAACAATGCCATCTCCTTTTCAAATTCTAATAACACACATTTAGTTATTTACATAAACTATTCATATTGCAAATACATGTTTTAACCAGGAAGGGAAGACGGACATGGATATGACCATGTGATTTGCAATATCGCAATATATCGTATCGCAATACTTAGCATATCGTAGAATCACAATACTATCGTATCGTGGCTTAAAGGGGACCTATCATGCAAAATGCACTTGTGTACGTCTTTTCTACATGAACATGTGTCCCCGGTGTTCCAGGGAACTCACCAAGTGTCAGAAAACACAACCCTCTCTATTTTCCTCCATACCCAAATCTCTTAAAAAGGGGCTGCAACGGATCTGATACAGACTGATCCAGATTTGAACACTTCTGTGACGTCACAGAAGTGGCGCTACGGCTATTGGGCCAACTCCACCAATCAGGAGGAGACAGCCACGGACATTGCCGTTGGAAAGCGCTGGAGGCGCTGTAGTACATATGCCAGGCCTGTAGATGGTGCTGTTCTCACAGAATCAGCCCATGATACAAAGACAGTGTTAAATTGAGAGAAATGAGGAATGGCTAAAATGCATGATCTGTTTGGTATTTTGAAAAATAAAAAGTTTAAATATGCCTTATATAGGTATGGTCCTACACTATATTATTCAAATATAGCATGATAGGTCCACTTTAAGTATTGCGATAGTATCGTATCGTGGGGAGCCTGGGGATTCCAGCCCTAATGTCTGTGAAGGTTTTTGCTCAAAATACCAAACAGATCATACATTTTAGAATCCCTCATATCCCTCTGTTCCAGTTGTTAGAGAAACACTGATTCTGGGTCCTTAGCTTTATAAAAAAAAGGAGGGGAAGATTTTGCCTGCTCAGAATTCTCTGGAGATAAAGCTAAATGCTGCGGTGACTAAACGACATCATGTTCCAAACCACACCAAGGATTATCTCTGAAACAGTATGGAGCTCAAAGGCTTTCTCTCTTTCCGGTTATACCACAAGGTGAGTTCCTTTTTACTTCCTGCTTCTTCACACACATGCTCTCCAGTACAGGTTAGCTCTGAGTGTTAGCCATGCTAATGTAAACACCGACCATATTACGGCCAAAATACGTTCCGCATTGTTTCTGACAGCAACTTTCTGATAGGACCGTGGGTGTAAAGCCCGCCCACATTTCAGATATTACGTCATATCGGACGCAAATCGGGATCAGCTCCGTTGTTCCCCCGTTTTTAGAGATTTGGGTACGGAGGAAAAGAGAAGGGTTTTATTTTCTGACTCTTTGTGAGTCTCCTGACACCGGGGACACATGTTTATGTATAACAGACATCACAAAGTGACTTTTGCATGATAGGAGACCTTTAAATGAACCTGGGGTGATGAACACAAAGAAGAGCTCAAATCATTTCTTCTCCTTGGCTTTTTCTGGCTTTGTCCTCAAAGACTTTGAGAGCGTCTCCAAGAGAACCAGTGCTTTGATTACAGGGAGAACGTCTCCCCCCCCAAACGCAGGATTATGGGATGCCTGTGGACCATTTTGAGATGGACACGGGTCAACAGGTAACCCTCCGGGACCTGGAAGAGAAACAGGGAAATACTTTGGTTATAAAACAGTAGATTGTAGACGGGCTTCTTCAACTGATAGAGTAGAGTATTTGTTCTCACTGGATCAAAACTATCTGATCTGCTCTCACCTCTCTGTACTGTATATACAGACAGGGGTGTGAAGTAACTAAGTATATATACTCATGTACTGTACTAAAGTACCATTTTGATGTACTTGTACTCTACCTGAGTATTTAAAGGCCTCTGGTTCAGAATCCCTGCTGATTGAACCTGTTAGCCTAACATAAACATGAATACGTTCAGATGACCCCATCCTAGGTTAGTTTACTGTATAGCAGAGGTTCTTCTGAATGCAGTCCTTCATCAGAACCACCTTTATTTCCAGGTACGTTTACACACACAAGGAAGTAGATTTAGTGTCTGGAGGTGCGAACATAAACAACATAAGAAAACAAGTTGCAATAGGTCAAAAATATAAAGATAACAAAAATAAGTATTTTTAAGAAACTTTTTACCATTAAAAAAATAATTAGACAAGTATCTACACCAAATGTAAATACACAAACAACCTTAAAGGCTACAACACTTATCAGAATGAAAATATGACAATATATGTAAAACTACAGAGAGTTGTATTTTAAAGCAGGGCCGTTTCTAGCTGTTTGGGGGCCCTATGCAAGATGCTGTTTGGGGGCCCCATGCAAGATGCTGTTTGGGGGCCCCATGCAAGATGCTGTTTGGGGGCCCTATGCAAGATGCTGTTTGGGGGCCCTATGCAAGATGCTGTTTGGGGGCCCTATGCAAGATGCTGTTTGGGGGCCTTATGCAAGATGCTGTTTGGGGGCCCTATGCAAGATGCTGTTTGGGGGCCCTATGCAAGATGCTGTTTGGGGGCCCATGCAAGATGCTGTTTGGGGGCTCTATGCAAGATGCTGTTTGGGGGCCCTATGCAAGATGCTGTTTGGGGGCCCCCATGCAAGATGCTGTTTGGGGGCCCTATGCAAGATGCTGTTTGGGGGCCCCATGCAAGATGCTGTTTGGGGGCCCTATGCAAGATGCTGTTTGGGGGCCCTATGCAAGATGCTGTTTGGGGGCCCCCATGCAAGATGCTGTTTGGGGGCCCTAGTTTTGACAGTTTTACAATGGGGGGATCCCGAAGCCTTTAAGATGATCTGTGGAGACGCATCAATCTGTTACACTTTAAGAGGAAAACAGGCTAATTTCCCGAAAACCAAGCAATTGAAACTTACCAAAAAATTATGTTAAAAAGCCAAACAATAATGCTCCTCTACGTCAATAATGCAAGAGATGCAGCATTTTCTCAACAATGTATAATTTACATGTCTCATCTACCTCAGACGTCACTGATTGGCTGACAGCCCAGCGATGATTTGGACGTTATTGATCCCCACAAACACAAGCCTCAGCTTTGCTATTGTTGCAGTTTAGTTGTGTTTATATCCTACATTTGATTCTTAAGCATATAATGCTTCACCGAACACAGGAGGGGGCTCGGCTGTCTACAAATACAGACGGCTCATTTGAATTCTCCCCAAATATATTGAGGCTGAACCTGAACTTTCAGCTTGGGGGCCCCCTGGTGGGCATCCGCATAGTCCGCCCATAGGAAGAAACGGCCCTGCTTTAAAGTGGAGGGCTGTGCAGACGTGTGCAAACATGGCATGAAATGAAAGAAGGATGGTTATATAAAGATATTATTGAAGCGGTGTTTGGTCGTGTTAGAGGATCAGCTGTATGAAGACCCAGGTGTGTGTTCAGGTGAGAAGAACACTGGAGCCTGGAGTTATGAAACAGAGTTAGTGAAGCTCAACTCCAGCTCAACGAACACAAACTACAATAACAGAACATCCAGAGACCAAAGCTAAGTATTCAGATATCTGGGAACCTCTGAGTCCGTTGTTAATGTCCAAAGGATTATTAACGAGTTAACGTGTGACAGCAGTACCAGCCAATCACAGCAGAGCGTGAGACATTGATCACAGCAGATTAACTGATATATAATTACATACATTTCTTCATTTCAAAAAATGTATGTTCAGGTTATGGTGACACATCTTTGTTCTTAAGAAAAGCTTTAAGTATAATTGATTGTTTTTGTTCCTTTTATGTTGAGGACAGCCAACAGGAAGTCTGCAGCCATCTTTCATATTTTCCAAAATGCCTCCACGCTCCTCTGTACGTCTCAAACTCGCCCCGTGATAAATCAACTGTGAACAAATAAAACCTGAGTTTGCAGATTTCTCTTGAATCCCAGAAAACACTGACCAGTAACTACAATTAATTCTGTAGTGAAACCTCAATAAATAGACTTCACTTGGTACGGCCTCTCACCTTCCTGTGTGTCTTCACTTCCTGTCACCTGAGAGGAGAAGGAGAGAGAGAGGATGATGATGATGATGATGATAAAACATGAAGAGAAACAGACAAGATGATGAAGAGAGAGAAACAAGAGTGTTGTTTTCCTCTGAGGTCGTGCTCCATCAAAGAGTTTCATATATTGATGAATGGAGGATATTCAGTACTCACAGGTCTTCTGGATCGTGGCTCTGATCGTCTCATCATCTCTGATCCTGTAGAGATGAACACAATCCAACAGTTTGAGATCCAGTTTAAAATAAGTGTTAGTTCTTTGAGTCAGCTTCAGAGTCCTGATCTCAGGCTTTACATCCCATCATATCTTCTCTGCAAACACTACGACTGCCTGCCACAGCTCTCAGCTGCATGACAGGAAGTAACCAGTCATTAGAAACTAAAAACATCCCATAAAGAACAGACTACCTTTCCCACTCTCTGTAAACCCATCTGTCTGTTAGAGAGTAGATTACTAAAGTGTGGCTTTGCATTTCCAGCTGGCCTTCTCTAGTTGATGGAAGAATGAGAGAGCCTGCAGTCAGTGGGTAACATCACTGATCTGTTTCCCCAGTGAGAGAAACACCTCCCTGTGTTTCATACAATACTGCTGAACCAGCAGAGACCCCTTACTGACCTGAGGGTCTCCAGTCTGCAGTCTGGACTCTCCAGAAGATCTCTCAGCAGCTCCACTCCTGAATCCTGCAGAGCGTTCTCACTCAGGTCCAGATCTCTCAGATGGATGTTGGACTTCAGAGCTGAGGCCAGAGCGGAACAGCTGATCTCTGACAAACTGCAGCTCCTCAGTCTGAATAAAGAAAACATGATGTAAGTTTAGAAAACAAAGTTCCTGTTAGAAATAACTCCAGGTTTAATAATCTGTTCAGAGTTAAAGAAGGTTTGAATGTCAGAGATGATGTTGAAACAATCCATTGATAATCTGGAACTCTAACTTTGATCAGATGTTTATCAACTCCTTCATCTCCCTCACAGCTCATCAGTACTGACATCATCTCCACTGACTCCTGGAGCACAGGGTGAGTCTGTGGAAGCTCAAACTCTCTCCATCACACATTCACCTTCTCTCTGTTACTCTGATCAATATTCAGTCATTAGCAAAGTGGATGAAATAACAATAATATTCTATTTGTTCTTTCAGTAAATCATAAACACAAACAGATCTGTATGAACTGCAGTCAGTGAACTGACCTGAGAGCCTCCAGTCTGCAGTTTGGACTCTTCAGTCCAGAACTCAGACGCTCCACTCCTGAATCCTGCAGAGGGTTCTGACTCAGGTCCAGATCTCTCAGATGGATGTTGGACTTCAGAGCTGAGATCAGAGCAGAACAGCTGATCTCTGACAAACTGCAGCCCCACAGTCTGAATAAAGAAAACATGATGTAAGTTTAGAAAACAAAGTTCCTGTTAGAAATAACTCCAGGTTTAATAATCTGATCAGAGTTCAACAGGGTTTGAATTAGGGATGGGAATGATTCATCGAATATTCAAAATGATTCAGGTATTGGAATATGAGTTATGAATATTTGTATTGTAATGATTATTGTTTTTATGGGAGGGGTGCCTAAGTTGATTACATATTATCAAATGGATTAATTAAATGTTTACGACCGTGCCATTTTAAATATCTTAAGAAAAACATCAACAAAAAAACACGTGTAACGTTACCAGGGCTCAGCCCAGAGGACGATGCTCTGACGTCATCACCCTCGCACATGTTTACAAAAAACTATATATATGTTAAAACTTTTCTCGTTCTTAATATAGACTTTATTTAAGGTCCATATGAGTTGACTTTCATTTAAAATAGCAGATCTCTGTGACCGGATAGAGTTTTTCCGTTTAGTGAACGTGTCTCTGCTGCGGTGTGTGTGTGTGTGTGTGTGTGTGTGTGTGTGTGTGTGTGTGTGTGTGTGTGTGTGTGTGTGTGTGTGTGTGTGTGTGTGTGTGTGTGTGTGTGTGTGTGTGTGTGTGTGTGTGTGTGTGTGTGTGTGTGTGTGTGTGTGTGTGTGTGTGTGTGTGTGTGTGTGTGTGTGTGTGTGTGTGTGTGTGTGTGTGTGTGTATAAAGCTGAGTTCACTGAATCTGGTGATGATGAAATAGTTTGCAGTGAGCTTTACTCTCGTACTTCTGGCTATACTCGTGCAGCTCTACAAATGAACTGAGATCTCCACACAAATGATCTTTAGCAAGTGTGCAGAGCAATGTTGATTTCAAATAGTCATTTGAAGGTTGGATATTTGTAAACCTTTTGTTTATATATTAATAATTTAGTATAAACCCTCGCACCTCCACAGAGAGCCCCCCCACATATCAAACACCAACTTCACCCCTGAACATTAAACTCTAACGGAGAGTCCTACACGACAAACAAAAATGTATTTATTATTACATTTTTTTTTTTTGAACATTTAAAAACATATATTTATATTATAGGATTTGTACATTTCGAATATTCGGTTAACCGTTTTTTGGGGGTCGAATATTCGAACATACATTTACTTTCAAATTCCCATCCCTAGTTAATGTCAGAGATGATTGAGAAACAATCCACTGATAATCTGGAACTTTAACTTTGATCAGATGTTTATCAACTCCTTCATCTCCCTCACAGCTCATCAGTACTGACAGCATCTCCACTGACTCCTGGAGCACAGGGTGAGTCTGTGGAAGCTCAAACTCTCTCCCTCACACATTCACCTTCTCTCTGTTACTCTGATCAATATTCACTCATTAGCAAAGTGGACAAAATAACAATAATATTCTATTTGTTCTTTCAGTAAATCCTAAACACAAACAGATCTGTATGAACTGCAGTCAGTGAACTGACCTGAGAGCCTCCAGTCTGCAGTTTGGACTCTTTAGTCCAGAACTCAGATGCTCCACTCCTGAATCCTGCAGAGTGTTGAGACTCAGGTCCAGATCTCTCAGATGGATGTTGGACTTCAGAGCTGAGATCAGAGCAGAACAGCTGATCTCTGACAAACTGCAGCCACTCAATCTGAATAAAGAAAACATGATGTAAGTTTAGAAAACAAAGTTCCTGTTAGAAATAACTCCAGGTTTAATAATCTGATCAGAGCTAAACAGGGTTTGAATTAGGGATGGGAATGATTCATCGAATATTCAAAATGATTCAGGTATTGGAATATGAGTTATGAATATTTGTATTGTAATGATTATTGTTTTTATGGGAGGGGTGCCTAAGTTGATTACATATTATCAAATGGATTAATTAAATGTTTACGACCGTGCCATTTTAAATATCTTAAGAAAAATATCAACAACAAAAAAGCACGTGTAACGTTACCAGGGCTCAGCCCAGAGGACGATGCTCTGACGTCATCACCCTCGCACATTTCTCACATGTTTACAAAACACTATATATATGTTAAAACTTTTCTCGTTCTTAATATAGACTTTATTTAAGGTCCATATGAGTTGACTTTCATTTAAAATAGCAGATCTCTGTGACCGGATGGAGTTTTTTGTCTTAGTGAACGTGTCTCTGCTGCGGTGTGTGTGTGTGTTAGGGGTTTCACCAACTAATCGACTAGTCGATTACCTTTACCACTAGTCGGCGCTGTAGGCCCTAGTCAACTAGTCGTGAAAAAAATGGAGGTAAACGAGGTGCTGCAAAATGCTCCAAAACACGTCCGACATTCTTATGTATGGCAGAACTTCAACGAATATGTAACCAACTCCACAGTGAAGTGTTAGTTGTGTACAGCTGTACTGAAGTACAATACAAATACATCTGCTTTACGCAACCATCTGAAGATGAAACACCCGCTGCCGACAGCTAGCACTAGCAGTAATGCTAGCACCAGTGAGCAACGGACCGGCGTCAGCACTGAACAAAGGCAAACGAACAGCAAGAAAACACGGGTCAACAGTGATGCGGATGACGAGCTACGGGATTAATGCTAGCGGACACCGCATATCCCCACAATGGATAATCCACTGGAGTGGTGGGCAGAAAACGTGCACCGCTTCCCCCGCTTTCGAGGAGCTACCTGGCTATTCCAGCCACAAGCACCCCGAGTGAGAGGGTTTTTTCCCTGGCAGGCAACACTGTCACCCGAAAGCGGTCAAGCCTCCTTCCCTCACATGTCAATGCGTTGGTGTTCAAACCAAACCAAAAATATGGAAAGGTGGACGTTATCGTAGAGGACAGCGAATAAAGTGTTGCGCACTGGATTTACGTGGCATTTATGTAAACAAGAGTTTTTTGCTGTCGATTTTGGTGAGTCCAGTTACTGTTTGTTATTTACTCAGCCATGTAACATAAATTAAAATGCAGTGTTTAATGTTACTTTATGAGTTCCAATATAAAATACAGTTGTACACCTCTCTTTGTGTGTCTTTATTATGACGTAACGACTAGTCGACAGCTATTTTGAAAAACGTGTCGACTAGTAAATATTGGTAGTTGTGAAACCCCTAGTGTGTGTGTGTGTATAAAGCTGAGTTCACTGAATCTGGTGATGATGAAATAGTTTGCAGTGAGATTTACTCACATACTTCTGTCTATACTCGTGCAGCTCTACAATTGAACTGAGATCTCCACACAAATGATCTTTAGCAAGTGTGGCTTTCTGAATGGTTGCCAATGGCAACCTGGCAACCGTTACTGTCGAGCCCTGTGTGCAGAGCAATGTTGATTTAAAATAGTCATTTGAAGGTTGGATATTTGTAAACCTTTTGTTTATATATTAATAATTTAATATAAACCCTCGCACCTCCACAGAGAGCCCCCCCACATATCAAACACCAATTTAACCCCTGAACGTTACACTCTAACGGAGAGTCCAACACCACAAACAAAAATGTATTTATTATGAAAAAACATTTTTTTTTAACATTTAAAAACATATATATATATATATTAGAGGATTTGTACATTTCGAATATTCGGTTAACCGTTTTTTGGGGGTCGAATATTCGAACATACATTTACTTTCAAATTCCCATCCCTAGTTAATGTCAGAGATGATTGAGAAACAATCCACTGATAATCTGGAACTCTAACTTTGATCAGATGTTTATCAACTCCTTCATCTCCCTCACAGCTCATCAGTACTGACAGCATCTCCACTGACTCCTGGAGCACAGGGTGAGTCTGTGGAAGCTCAAACTCTCTCCCTCAAACATTCACCTTCTCTCTGTTACTCTGATCAATATTCAGTCATTAGCAAAGTGGACAAAATAACAATAATATTCTATTTGTTCTTTCAGTAAATCATAAACACAAACAGATCTGTATGAACTGCAGTCAGTGAACTGACCTGAGAGCCTCCAGTCTGCAGTTTGGACTCTTCAGTCCAGAACTCAGATGCTCCACTCCTGAATCCTGCAGAGCGTTGTGACTCAGGTCCAGATCTCTCAGATGGATGTTGGACTTCAGAGCTGAGATCAGAGCAGAACAGCTGATCTCTGACAACCTGCAGCCCCTCAGTCTGAATAAAGAAAACATGATGTAAGTTTAGAAAACAAAGTTCCTGTTAGAAATAACTCCAGGTTTAATAATCTGTTCAGAGTTAAACAAGGTTTGAATTAGGGATGGGAATGATTCATCGAATATTCAAAATGATTCAGGTATTGGAATATGAGTTATGAATATTTGTATTGTAATGATTATTGTTTTTATGGGAGGGGTGCCTAAGTTGATTACATATTATCAAATGGATTAATTAAATGTTTACGACCGTGTCATTTTAAATATCTTAAGAAAAATATCACAACAAAAAAACACGTGTAACTAGGGATGTAACGATATACCGAATATCGCGGTATCGCGGTAAATAAACTTCCCAATACCGTCGTGAGACTGACAAAATCTACCGCGATTTTCAAAAAAAAATTATTTTAAAAAAAAGTTTTTTTATTAAACACTTTTTTTTTTTTAAACAATTTTTTTTTTTTAAACCTTTATTTAACCAGGTGGTCCCATTGAGATCATCGATCTCTTTTTCAAGAGAGACCTCTCTAACATGGCAGCAAGTAGGTTACAACATGAAAATAAAACAACAGATAACACAAAAGGACATCGTATTTACAGGGCTACATTTACACACCTAGAGACATTGACAAGTATCAACCATATATTTATATCTCGCCCTGTCAATAAGCCTGGCGTTAGACTTTTTCGCTGTCCGTCATTTCGACAGACAGGATCGTAAAATATCCGTCATAATCCCTTATTACCCGTCGGGTCTGAAAAGTTCACGATAGAGCATGCTCGTGAACTGTCAACGGGGGGGGGGGCGGTGTTATGCCGTGTGTGCATGCACCTCGCGGGACGCGCACAGCGTAAAGCAAGACCTCCCAGACATGTATTGATCTGTACGGCAAAGTACGGTTTGGAAACTATATCATTTCCTTTTGGAGGGCATGCATAACACGGCATAACACCAGAGCCTGGCTGCGGGGAAACGTTGGTGCTGTTCCGAGTTTGTTCTAATCTGTCAAAATGACAGACTGCGTTCAGATTTTTCCGTCATTGTTAAATAAAATATTCGGTGAACGCGACCACTGGTGTCCCAGCAACATCAGTACCAAGCGAGAGAGTTGTTTCCAGAGCAGGGGATATTGTAAATGCCCAAACATCCCAGCTTATAAATACCTGGAAATGTGGACATTCTCATATTCCTAAAAACCTGTCTGATGATGCTGAGTGAGTGACTAGTGAGTTTGAGTTGAGTTACTTGAAAAACTAAAGTGAAACTTGATTTATTTTATTGCAGGGTCTGATTATTAAATGTCCTTGTTTATTTGTGAGATGCAGTAGCACAAAGAAAATGCTTACTTTGTTTGGTAGTAGGCCTACTAGTAGGTACAAAAACACTGGTTTTCTTGTTCCAGTCTGTTACTGTCACTTTGTTTTTGACACTTTAAAATACTGCTATCCTACAAAAATGCTGTAAAAATCTGATTTATTATTTGATAAAAAAACATTTTCCGAGTAAAAAAATGTTTTATTGAAGAAAAAAAAAATTCTGATTTTTTTCCCCTTCCCTTTATTATTCAATATCGCGATAAATACCGTACCGTGGACTTGTTATCGCGATATTATCGTACCGTGAGTTTTTGGTATCGTTACATCCCCACGTGTAACGTTACCAGGGCTCAGCCCAGAGGACGATGCTCTGACGTCATCACCCTCGCACATTTCTCACATGCTTACAAAAAATTATATGTTAAAACTTTTCTCGTTCTTAATATAGACTTTATTTAAGGTCCATATGAGTTGACTTTCATTTAAAATAGCAGATCTCTGTGACCGGATAGAGATTTTCGTCTTAGTGAACGTGTCTCTGCTGCGGTGTGTGTTCTATATCGTATAAGGCTTAGCCCTCTAAGGCTATCGCTATTGGGTAATCCCCACTGCACGTGTGCAGCACTGAAAGACTTAATCCACGCCCACCTATGACATGGGCCCCACCTTCGGGCACAGTTCCGTATAAATAGGAAGTAGGCCCTACAATCCACTCCCACTTTTCTTCAGCACTCCGTTGCAGAAGCACTCTCAGGCACAAAGCTCTTTTCAGAGCTGTTTACTAAAAAGCAAACATTCCTGGTTCCCCTGGGCCCATCCTCCCTCTCCTCCGGACGGGGGAAACGGGGCGTGGGCCCGGTGTCAACCCGACCTATGAGTTACGACCGGAGCTCACGGTGTGAGTCCTGCCGGGGATTAGAGCATGCAAACGCGGCTCTCACTCCCCAGGTGTCGTGCACTCATTGTGTCCATCTCCCTCTGGCCCACAGACAGTGGAGAGCGGACGCTCTCGCTGCTGCGGCCGAGGATGATTGGCTGGTCCAGGAGTCTTACGGCCCGTCCACACTATAGCTTCAAAAAAAGCTTGGAGCTGGGCGTGTCTGAAGCTTGGGGATTTTATTCGAGCACCGCGACCAACAACCAATCACATGAATGTCCCGCCCCCGGCATACAAAGCAAAAAAACCCCGGGATTTTATGCAAGCAATATATATATATATAAAAATATATATATAAATATAAATATATATATATATATATATATATAAATATATATCTATATATATATATAAATATATATCTATATATATATATATATATATATATAAATATATATATATATATATATATATAAATATATATATATATATATATATATAAATATATATATAAATATATATATAAATATATCTCTGGGGGATAGACCCATGCATTTGAGGAGAACATCATTTGACTAGATGTTATGTTTGCGTGATTATTCATAATGGATAGAAAGACATATGTTGGAGGAGAGTTAGCTTGTCTGTTTCTCTTGTGATCCTAATTTTCATATTTATTAAAGTTTGCATTGCTCAAATTAACAATTGTGTGAATATTAAAGGATAAAGAACAAAAACCAGACGAAGCCAGGCCAGCTGTTTCCCCCCATCTGTTTGCTAAGTCAAGCTAACCAGCTGCTCATGGTAGCATGATGACATCCAGATGTGATGATACCAGCCATTAGTCTACAAACTAAAAACATCACATACAAAACATTAAAATAAAAAACAGACTACCTTTCCCACTCTCTGTAAACCCATCTGTCTGTTAGAGAGTAGATTACTAAAGTGTGGCTTTGCATTTCCAGCTGGCCTTCTCTAGTTGATGGAAGAATGAGAGAGCCTGCAGTCAGTGGGTAACATCACTGATCTGTTTCCCCAGTGAGAGAAACACCTCCCTGTGTTTCATACAATACTGCTGAACCAGCAGAGACCCCTTACTGACCTGAGGGTCTCCAGTCTGCAGTCTGGACTCTCCAGAAGATCTCTCAGCAGCTCCACTCCTGAATCCTGCAGATTGTTGTGACTCAGGTCCAGATCTCTCAGATGGATGTTGGACTTCAGAGCTGAGGCCAGAGCAGAACAGCTGATCTCTGACAAACTGCAGTTCTCCAGTCTGAATAAAGAAAACATGATGTAAGTTTAGAAAACAAAGTTCCTGTTAGAAATAACTCCAGGTTTAATAATCTGATCAGAGTTCAACAGGGTTTGAATTAGGGATGGGAATGATTCATCGAATATTCAAAATGATTCAGGTATTGGAATATGAGTTATGAATATTTGTATTGTAATGATTATTGTTTTTATGGGAGGGGTGCCTAAGTTGATTACATATTATCAAATGGATTAATTAAATGTTTACGACCGTGCCATTTTAAATATCTTAAGAAAGATAACCAAAAAAAAAACACGTGTGACATTACCAGGGCTCAGCCCAGAGGACGATGCTCTGACGTCATCACCCTCGCACATTTCTCACATGTTTACAAAAAATTATATGTTAAAACTTTTCTCGTTCTTAATGTAGACTTTATTTAAGGTCCATATGAGTTGACTTTCATTTAAAATAGCAGATCTCTGTGACCGGATGGAGTTTTTTGGCTTAATGAATGTGTGTGTGTGTGTGTGTGTGTGTGTGTGTGTGTGTGTGTGTGTGTGTGTGTGTGTGTGTGTGTGTGTGTGTGTGTGTGTGTGTGTGTGTGTGTGTGTGTGTGTGTGTGTGTGTGTGTGTGTGTGTGTGTGTGTGTGTGTGTGTGTGTGTGTGTGTGTGTGTGTGTGTGTGTGTGTGTGTGTGTGTGTGTGTGTGTGTGTGTGTGTGTGTGTGTGTGTGTTAGGGGTTTCACAACTACCAATATTTACTAGTCGACACATTTTTCAAAATAGTAGTCGACTAGTCGTTACGTCATAATAAAGACACACAAAGAGAGGTGTACAACTGTATTTTATATTGGAACTCATACAGTAACATTAAACACTGCATTTTAATTTGTGTTACATGGCTGAGTAAATAACAAACAGTAACTGGACTCACCAAAATCGACAGCAAAAAACTCTTGTTTACATAAATGCCACGTAAATCCAATGCGCAACCCTTTATTCGCTGTCCTCCACGATAACGTCCACCTTTCCATATTTTTGGTTTGGTTTGAACACCAACGCATCGACATGTGAGGGAAGGAGGCTTGACCGCTTTCAGTGTTGCCTGCCAGGGAAAAAACCCTCTCACTCGGGGTGCTTGTGGCTGGAATAGCCAGGTAGCTCCTCGAAAACGGGGGAAGCGGTGCACGTTTTCTGCCCACCACTCCAGTGGATTATCCATTGTGGGGATATGCGGTGTCCGCTAGCATTAATCCCGTAGCTCGTCATCCGCATCACTGTTGACCCATGTTTTCTTGCTGTTCGTTTGCCTCTGTTCAGTGCTGATGCCGGTCCGTTGCTCACTGGTGCTAGCATTACTGCTAGTGCTAGCTGTCGGCAGCGGGTGCCTCATCTTCAGATGGTTGCGTATAGCAGATGTATTTGTATTGTACTTCAGTACAGCTGTACACAACTGACACTTCACTGTGGAGTTGGTTACATCTTCGTTGAAGTACTGCCATACATAAGAATGTCGGACGTCTTTTGGAGCATTTTGCAGCACCTCGTTTACCTCAATTTTTTTCACGACTAGTCGACTAGGGCCTACAGCGCCGACTAGTGGTAAAGGTAGTCGACTAGTAGATTAGTTGGTGAAACCCCTAGTGTGTGTGTGTGTGTGTGTGTGTGTGTGTGTGTGTGTGTGTGTGTGTGTGTGTGTGTGTGTGTGTGTGTGTGTGTGTGTGTGTGTGTGTGTGTGTGTGTGTGTGTGTGTGTGTGTGTGTGTGTGTGTGTGTGTGTGTGTGTGTGTGTGTGTGTGTGTGTGTGTGTGTGTGTGTGTGTAAAGCTGAGTTCACTGAATCTGGTGATGATGAAATAGTTTGCAGTGAGATTTACTCCCGTACTTCTGGCTATACTCGTGCAGCTCTACAAATGAACTGAGATCTCCACACAAATGATCTTTAGCAAGTGTGCAGAGCAATGTTAATTTAAAATAGTCATTTGAAGGTTGGATATTTTTAAACCTTTTGTTTATATATTAATAATTTAATATAAACCCTCGCACCTCCACAGAGCCCCCCCCACATATCAAACACCAACTTAACCCCTGAACGTTAAACTCTAACGGAGAGTCCTACACGACAAACGAAAATGTATTTATTATGAATTTTTTTTTTTTAACATTTAAAAATATATATATTATAGGATTTGTACATTTTGAATATTCGGTTAACCGTTCTTTGCGTGTCGAATATTCGACATACATTTACTTTCAAATTCCCATCCCTAGTTAATGTCAGAGATGATTTAGAAACAATCCATTGATAATCTGTAAACTTTAACTTTGACCAGATGTCTATCAACTCATTCATCTCCCTCACAGCTCATCAGTACTGACAGCATCTCCACTGACTCGTGGAGCACAGGGTGAGTCTGTGGAAGCTCAAACTCTCTCCCTCACACATTCACCTTCTCTCTGTTACTCTGATCAATATTCAGTCATTAGCAAAGTGGACAAAATAACAATAATATTCTATTTGTTCTTTCAGTAAATCCTAAACACAACCAGATCTGTATGAACTGCAGTCAGTGAACTGACCTGAGAGCCTCCAGTCTGCAGTTTGGACTCTTTAGTCCAGAACTCAGCTCCACTCCTGAATCCTGCAGAGCGTTGAGACCCAGGTCCAGATCTCTCAGATGGATGTTGGACTTCAGAGCTGAGATCAGAGCGGAACAGCTGATCTCTGACAAACTGCAGCCCCTCAGTCTGAATAAAGAAAACATGATGTAAGTTTAGAAAACAAAGTTCCTGTTAGAAATAACTCCAGGTTTAATAATCTGATCAGAGTTAAACAGGGTTTGAATTAGGGATGGGAATGATTCATCGAATATTCAAAATGATTCAGGTATTGGAATATGAGTTATGAATATTTGTATTGTAATGATTATTGTTTTTATGGGAGGGGTGCCTAAGTTGATTACATATTATCAAATGGATTAATTAAATGTTTACGACCGTACCATTTTAAATATCTTAAGAAAAATATCAACAACGAAAAAAAGCATGTGTAACGTTACCAGGGCTCAGCCCAGAGGACGATGCTCTGACGTCATCACCCTCGCACATTTCTCACATGCTTACAAAAAACTATATAGATGTTAAAACTTTTCTCGTTCTTAATATAGACTTTATTTAAGGTCCATATGAGTTGACTTTCATTTAAAATAGCAGATCTCTGTGACCGGATAGAGTTTTTTGGCTTAATGAACGTGTCTGTGGTGTGTGTGTGTGTGTGTGTGTGTGTGTGTGTGTGTGTGTGTGTGTGTGTGTGTGTGTGTGTGTGTGTGTGTGTGTGTGTGTGTGTGTGTGTGTGTGTGTGTGTGTGTGTGTGTGTGTGTGTGTGTGTGTGTGTGTGTGTGTGTGTGTGTGTGTGTGTGTGTGTGTGTGTGTGTGTGTGTGTGTGTGTGTGTGTGTGTGTGTGTGCATAAAGCTGAGATCACTGAATCTGGTGATGATGAAATAGTTTGCAGTGAGATTTAGTCTCATACTTCTTGCTATACTCGTGCAGCTCTACAAATGAACTGAGATCTCAACACAAATTAAAGCTGCGAGCAGCGTTGAGCGGGTCTTCGACGCTCCGCAGGCTGTTGTCCGCACGTCGACGTCAGGCAGATGTCTCGAGGACTCGGCCGTTGGCAAACATGGGAAGTTTCAGGCCGATCGGACAACGTACACAGGAGTTACAGCAGTATCACAAACATTGTGTTTGATGGGGAGTGATCTGTCGCCATGGCAACGGAATTTGATGACACCCCATAATACGCCTAGATGTGTTGAGGGCTGCATCGTTATCAAACCTGTGAAGTTTTGGGCCGTTTGGAGCAAGTTAACTGGAGTTATGAGAGAACCGTGTTTCACGGCGACCATTTAGTTACCATAGCAACGACATTTGACGAAATCTCAAAACTGACACATATATGTCTCGAGGGGTTGACCGTTAGCACACATGTGAAATTTGAACACTTTTTGAACATTTAAACAGGAGTTTTAGCAATATCGTGCTTAACGGCGAGGGATGCGTTGCCATGGCAACAGCTTTTTAGGAAAACTCACTATTGTCACATTGAGGTGTTGAGGGCCGGACCATTAACTGTGATCTGAAGTCTGGTGCCGTTTGGACAGTTTTCCATTGGGTTAAGACAACATTGGGTTTTATGGAGGGGGATGCGTTGCCATGGAAACGGCAAATGATGACATCCCATAATTGGCATAGAGCTGTTTAGGGCCTGACCATCACCCATCATATGAAGTCTGGTGGCGTTTGGACGATTTTCCATTGAATTACGATTACATAGAGTTGTATGGCGAGGGATGGGTTGCCATGGAAACGGCATACGATGACATCCCATAATTGGCATAGAGCTGTTTAGGGCCTGACCATCACCCATCATATGAAGTCTGGTGCCGTTTGGACGATTTTCCATTGAGTTAACAGAACATCGTGTTTTTTGGCGAGGGATTCGTTGCCATGGAAACGGCATACGATGAGATCTCAGATTTCATGTAGAGCTGTTGAGGCATTCACCGGTGATATAAAAGTGAAGATTGGGGGACGATGGGACCGTGTCCATTGGAGTTACAGCGACACCGTGTGTTATGGCGAGGGATCCATTGCCATGGTAACGCCATATTAAGTAACATCGGATTTGACGTAGAGCTGTTCAGGGCCGCAGTGTTAATCATCATGTGAATTTTGGTGGCGTTCTGAGCATGTCAGTTTGAATTATGACATCATCGTGTTCCATGGCGAGGGATGGCCTAGCATCGAGCGAACGCGAACTTTGGCGCCAAATCACGGCTGCGCCGTGCGAAAGAAAAGAAGTTCCGTGATAACTTTACATCGCCCATTTGTCGAGAAGCTACCCGACGAATTTGGAGTCGTACGGATAAAGTCCCTAGGAGGAGTTCGTTAAAGTGCGGAGGACGAAAAACGCGATAAATCGCGTTTTTCCAACGCCAAATTCAAAATGGCCGACTTGCTGTACGTTATTTTATACCCCTCCAAGAGGCTTTTTTGCTCGTCTCCGCACCCTAGATATGCGTAGCGAGTTTCGTTGGTTTACGTGAAAGTTAAAGTAGGGGGAGTTAACGTTAAAAACGGAAGTGGGCGTGGTCTACGCAATTTTTTACGCAAAGTTCCGGTACCAATTACACATCGCTATTTTCACGACTTGTGATGCGCATGCGAAATTTGGTGAGTTTTCACATATGTTGCGGGGGTCAAAAATGCGCGCAATGTATTCAAATAATAATCAGAAGAAGAATTAAAGCTGCGAGCAGCGTTGAGCGGGTCTTCGACGCTCCGCAGGCTGTTGTCCGCACGTCGACGTCAGGCAGATGTCTCGAGGACTCGGCCGTTGGCAAACGTGGGAAGTTTCAGGCCGATCGGACAACGTACACAGGAGTTACAGCAGTATCACAAACATTGTGTTTGATGGGGAGTGATCTGTCGCCATGGCAACGGAATTTGATGACACCCCATAATACGCCTAGATGTGTTGAGGGCTGCATCGTTATCAAACCTGTGAAGTTTTGGGCCGTTTGGAGCAAGTTAACTGGAGTTATGAGAGAACCGTGTTTCACGGCGACCATTTAGTTACCATAGCAACGATATTTGACGAAATCTCAAAACTGACACATATATGTCTCGAGGGGTTGACCGTTAGCACACATGTGAAATTTGAACACTTTTTGAACATTTAAACAGGAGTTTTAGCAATATCGTGCTTAACGGCGAGGGATGCGTTGCCATGGCAACAGCTTTTGAGGAAAACTCACTATTGTGATATTGAGGTGTTGAGGGCCGGACCATCAACTGTCATCTGAAGTGTGGTGCGGTTTGGACGATTTTCCATGGAATTAAGAGAACATTGTGTTTTATGGTGAGGGATGCGTTGCCATGGCAACGGCATATGATGACATCCCCTAATTGACATAGAGCTGTTGAGGGCCTGACCATTAATGATAGTCTGAAGTCTGGTGCTGTTTGGACGATTTTCCATGGAGTTATGACAATACCGGGTATTTTGGCGAGGGATGCGTTGCCATGGCAACAGCTTTTGAGGAAAACTCACTATTTTCACAGTGAGGTTTTGAGGGCCGGACCATTAACTGTGATCTGAAGTCTGGTGCCGTTTGGACGATTTTCCATTGAATTACGACAACATTGTGTTTTTTGGCGAGGGATGCGTTGCCATGGAAACGGCATATGATGACATCGCATAATTGGCGTAGAGCTGTTGAGGGCCGGACCATTAGCCATCATCTGAAGTCTGTTGCCGTTTGGACGATTTTCCATTGAGTTAACACAACACCGTGTTTCATGGCGAGGGATCTGTCGCCATGGCAACGGCATATGATGACACCCCATAATGGAGTTAGAGCTGTTCAGGGCCTGACCGTCACCCATCATATGAAGTCTGGTGCCGTTTGGACGATTTTCCATTGAGTTAACAGAACATCGGGTATTTTGGTGAGGGATGCGTTGCCATGGCAACAGCTTTTGAGGAAAACTCACTATTGTGACATTGAGGTGTTGAGGGCCGGACCATTAACTGTGATCTGAAGTCTGGTGCCGTTTGGACCATTTTCCATTGAGTTAAGACAACATTGGGTTTTATGGAGGGGGATGCGTTGCCATGGAAACGGCAAATAATGACATCCCATAATTGGCATAGAGCTGTTTAGGGCCTGACCATCACCCATCATATGAAGTGTGGTGCCGTTTGGACGATTTTCCATTGAGTTAACACAACATCGTGTTTTTTGGCGAGGGATGCGTTGCCATGGCAACGGCATATGATGACACCCCATAATTGACATAGAGCTGTTGAGGGCCGGACCATTAATGATAGTCTGAAGTCTGGTGCTGTTTGGACGATTTTCCATTGAGTTAACACAACGTTGTGTTTTATGGCGAGGCATGCGTTGCCATGGCAACGGCATATGATGACATCCCATAATTGACGTAGAGCTGTTGAGGGCCGGACCATTAATGATAGTCTGAAGTCTGGTGCCGTTTGGACGATTTTCCATTGAGTTAACACAACATCGTGTTTTTTGGCGAGGGATGCGTTGCCATGGCAACGGCATATGATGACACCCCATAATTGACATAGAGCTGTTGAGGCATGAACCGGTGATATAAAAGTGAAGATTGGGGGACGATGGGACCCTGTCCATTGGAGTTACAGCGACACCGTGTTTGATGGCGAGGGATGCATTGCCATGGAAACGGCATATGATGACATCCCATAATGGACTTAGAGCTGTTGAGGGCCGGACCATTAATGATAGTCTGAAGTCTGGTGCCGTTTGGACGATTTTCCGTTGAGTTACGACAACACCGGGTTTTATGGCGAGGAATCTGTCGCCATGGAAACGGCATATGATGACATCCCATAATTGGCATAGAGCTGTTCAGGGCCGGACCATTAGCCATCATCTGAAGTCTGGTGCCGTTTGGACGATTTTCCATTGAGTTAACACAACACCGGGTTTTATGGCGAGGGATCTGTCGCCATGGCAACGGCATATGATGACATCCCCTAATTGACTTAGAGCTGTTTAGGGCCTGACCATCACCCATCATATGAAGTCTGGTGCCGTTTGGACGATTTTCCATTGAGTTAACACAACATCGTGTTTTTTGGCGAGCGATGCATTGCCATGGAAACGGCATACGGTGAGATCTGAGATTTCACGTAGAGCTGTTGAGGCATGAACCGGTGATATAAAAGTGAAGATTGGGGGACGATGGGACCGTGTCCATTGGAGTTACAGCGACACCGTGTTTTATGGCGAGGGATGCGTTGCCATGGTAACGCCATATTAAGTAACATGGGATTTGACGTAGAGCTGTTCAGGGCCGCAGTGTTAACCATCACGTGAAGTTTGGTGGCGTTCTGAGCATGTCAGTTTGAGTTATGACATCATGGTGTTCCATGGCGAGGGATGGCCTAGCATCGAGCGAACGCGAACTTTGGCGCCAAATCACGGCTACGCCGTGCGAAAGAAAAAAAGTTCCGTGATAACTTTAGATGGCCCATTTGTGGAGACGCTACCCGACGAATTTGGAGTCGTACGGATAAAGTCCCTAGGAGGAGTTCGTTAAAGTGCGGAGGACGAAAAACGCGATAAATCGCGTTTTTCCGACGCCAAATTATGGCAAGGGATCCGTTGCCATGGTAACGCCACATTAAGTAACATCGGATTTTACGTAGAGCTGTTCAGGGCCGCAGTGTTAACCATCACGTGAAGTTTGGTGGCGTTCTGAGCATGTCAGTTTGAGTTATGACATCATCGTGTTCCATGTTGAGGGATGGCCTAGCATCGAGCGAACGCGAACTTTGGCGCCAAATCACGGCTACGCCGTGCGAAAGAAAAAAAATTCCGTGATAACTTTAGATCGCCCATTTGTGGAGAAGCTACCCGAGGAATTTGGAGTGGTACGGATAAAGTCCCTAGGAGGAGTTCGTTAAAGTGCGAGGGACGAAAAACGCGATAAATCGCGTTTTTCCAACGCCAAATTCAAAATGGCCGACTTCCTGTACGTTATTTTATACCCCTCCAAGAGGCTTTTTTGCTCGTCTCCGCACCCTAGATATGCGTAGCGAGTTTCGTTCGTTTACGTGAAAGTTAAAGTGGGGGGAGTTAACGTTAAAAACGGAAGTGGGCGTGGCCTACGCAATTTTTGACGCAAAGTTCCGGAACCAATTACACATCGCAATTTTCACGACTTCTGACGCGCGTGCGAAATTTGGTGAGTTTTCACATATGTTGCGGGGGTCAAAAGTGCGCGCAATGTATTAAAATAATAATCAGAATAATAATAATCGCACCGATATCAATAATGTTCGGCCTAGGGTGGCCGAGGTCACATGGGCGCGGGCCACCTACTGTCATGATTTAGGCCACTTTTGATGGGCTTTTGCCCGTCTTTTTCCCTGTTTTGTGTGTGTTTCGCAGGTTTATCGGTCGCTGCGCGACCGATTTCAATAGGGTCTTCGCCGACCTAGGTCTCAGACCCTAATTAAAGCTGCAAGCAGCGTTGAGCGGGTCTTCGACGTTCCGCAGGCTGTTGTCCGCACGTCGACGTGTCTAGGTGTCTGAAGGACTCGGCCGTTGGCAAACGTGGGAAGTTTCAGGCCGATCGGACAACGTATTTAGGAGTTACAGCAGTATCAGATACATTGTGTTTGATGGCGAGGGATCTGTCGCCATGGCAACGGAATTTGATGAAACCCCATAATACGCCTAGATGTGTTGAGGGCTGCATCGTTATCAGATCTGTGAAGTTTTGAGCCGTTTGGAGCATGTTAACTGGAGTTATGAGAAAACCGTGTTTCACGGAGACCATTTTGTTATCATAGCAACGAAATTTGACAAAATCTCAAAACTGACACACATATGTGTCGAGGGCTTGACAGTTAGCACACATGTAAAGTTTGAACAGTTTTCGACCATATACACAGGACTTATAGCAATATCGTGGTTAACGGCGAGGGGTGTGTTGCCATGGCAACAGCTTTTGGGGAAAACTCACTATTGTCATATTGAGGTGTTGAGGGACAAACCATTAGCCATCATCTAAAGTCTGGTGCCGTTTGGATGATTTTCCATTGAGTTAGGACAACACCATGTTTCATGGCGAGGGAAGTGTTGCCATGGAAACGGCATATGGTGAGATCTCAGATTTCACGTAGAGCTGTTGAGGCATTGACCGGTGATATAAAAGTTAAGACTGGGGGACGATGGGACCTTGTCCATTGGAGTTACGACAACACCAGGTTTATTGGCGGGGGACGCATTGCCATGGCAACGGCATATGAGGACATCCCATAATTGACATAGAGCTGTTGAGGGCCGGACCATTAATGATAGTCTGAAGTCTGGTGCAGTTTGGACCATTTTCCATTGAGTTAGGACAACACCGTGTTTCATTGCGAGGGAACTGTCGCCATGGCAACGGCATATGATGACATCCCATAATTGGCATAGAGCTGTTGAGGGCCGGACCATTAATGATAGTCTGAAGTCTGGTGCCGTTTGGACGATTTTCCATTGAATTAGGACAACACCGTGTTTCATGGCGAGGGATCTGTTGCCATGGCAACGGCATATGATGACATCCCATAATTGGCATAGAGCTGTTGAGGGCCGGACCATTAATGATAGTCTGAAGTCTGGTGCCGTTTGGAGGATTTTCCATTGAATTACAACAACACCAGGTTTTTTGGCGAGGGATCTGTTGCCATGGCAACGGCATATGATGACATCCCATAATTGGCATAGAGCTGTTGAGGGCCGGACCATTAATGATAGTCTGAAGTCTGGTGCCGTTTGGACGATTTTCCATTGAATTAGGACAACACCGTGTTTCATGGCGAGGGATCTGTTGCCATGGCAACGGCATATGATGACATCCCATAATTGGCATAGAGCTGTTGAGGGCCGGACCATTAATGATAGTCTGAAGTCTGGTGCCGTTTGGAGGATTTTCCATTGAATTACAACAACACCAGGTTTTTTGGCGAGGGACGCGTTGCCATCGAAACGGCATATGATGACATCCCATAATTGGCGGAGAGCTGTTGAGGGCCGGACCATTAGCCATCATATGAAGTCTGGTGCCGTTTGGACGATTTTCCATTGACTTACAACAACATGGTATTTTATGGCGAAGGAAGCGTTGCCATGGATACGGCATATGATAACATCCCATATTTGACATAGAGCTGTTGAGGGCCGGAAATCGCGTTTTTCCGACACCAAATTCAAAATGGCCGACTTGCTGTACGTTATTTTATACCCCTCCAAGAGGCTTTTTTGCTCGTCTCCGCACCCTAGATATGCGTAGCGAGTTTCGTTGGTTTACGTGAAAGTTAAAGTAGGGGGAGTTAACGTTAAAAACGGAAGTGGGCGTGGTCTACGCAATTTTTCACGCAAAGTTCCGGTACCAATTACACATCGCTATTTTCACGACTTGTGATGCGCATGCGAAATTTGGTGAGTTTTCACATATGTTGCGGGGGTCAAAAGTGCGCGCAATGTATTCAAATAATAATCAGAAGAATAATAATAATAATAATAATAATAATAATCGGACCGATATCAATCATGTTTATGGACGGCCTAGGATGGCCGAGTCACATGGGCGCGAGCGCCCATGTGACTTGGCGCGGGCTACCTACTGTCATGATTTAGGCCACTTTTGCCCGTCTTTTGCCCTGTTTTGTGTGGGTTTTGCATGGTTATCGCTCGCGTTGCGAGCGACTAAATTGATCCTACCGATATCAATCATGCGAGTTGCATCCCTATCACCCGTCATGATTTCCGAACCTTTTCTGTGCTTTTGCCTGTCGTTTTCCCTGTTTTGTGTGTGTTTCGCAGGTTTATCGGTCTTCGCCGACCTAGGTCTCAGACCCTAATGATCTTTAGCAAGTGTGCAGAGCAATGTTGATTTAAAATAGTCATTTGAAGGTTGGATATTTGTAAACCTTTTGTTTATATATTAATAATTTAATATAAACCCTCGCACCTCCACAGAGAGCCCCCCCACATATCAAACACCAACTTAACCCCTGAACGTTACACTCTAACGGAGAGTCCTACACGACAAAAAAAAATGTATTTATTATTTAAAATATATATTTTTTAACATTTAAAGGTGGGGTAGGTCATTTTGGAGAAACCAGCTCGAGTGCGCTAGAATTTGAAAATACACAACCGGAAAAAATCTGCCCCTTCCTCACAGAGCCCCTCCTCCAACACACACGAACGCACACATGACCAATGAGGGCACGAGATCAGTTTGTGCACAGATGGAAGGCTGACAGGCAGGTAGGCCATCCAGTTACTTTAGCCGGGCCGGCTCAGATGATTGGTCGTGCTTTTTACAGCACCACGGCTTCCACTGTGGATTTTTTGTCAAAGCACTTCAGATATTCATTGCTATCGGGATGTTAAGAGCATTCCATGGAATATAACAAAAAGTGTATCTCGAGCCGGTTTCTCAAACTTACCTACCCCACCTTTAAAAACATATATATATATTAGAGGATTTGTACATTTCGAATATTCGGTTCACCGTTTTTTGGGGGTCGAATATTCGAACATACATTTACTTTCAAATTCCCATCCCTAGTTAATGTCAGAGATGATGTAGAAACAATCCACTGATAATCTGGAACTTTAACTTTGATCAGATGTTTATCAACTCCTTCATCTCCCTCACAGCTCATCAGTACTGACAGCATCTCCACTGACTCCTGGAGCACAGGGTGAGTCTGTGGAAGCTCAAACTCTCTCCCTCACACATTCACCTTCTCTTTGTTACTCTGATCAATATTCAGTCATTATCAAAGTGGACAAAATAACAATAATATTCTATTTGTTCTTTCAGTAAATCATAAACACAAACAGATCTGTATGAACTGCAGTCAGTGAACTGACCTGAGAGCCTCCAGTCTGCAGTTTGGACTCTTCAGTCCAGAACTCAGCTCCACTCCTGAATCCTGCAGAGCGTTGTGACTCAGGTCCAGAACTCTCAGATGGATGTTGGACTTCAGAGCTGAGGCCAGAGCAGAACAGCTGATCTCTGACAAATTGCAGTTCTTCAGTCTGAATAAAGAAAACATGATGTAACTTTAGAAAACAAAGTTCCTGTTAGAAATAACTCCAGGTTTAATAATCTGTTCAGAGTCAAACAGTTTTTTTTCAGCATCTCCACTGACTCCTGGAGCACGGAGTGAGTCTGTTATATCTCATCTCAGCTCTTAAGGTTGCCTTTCTGGTAGGTCAGGTACAACTGGTAAAAAGGGGAGGAGCACCCAGATTGGTCCATAACCAAAAGGTGAATAACTTCAACACGCAATCACATCCCAGAGGCACACTGTGGTAGGCTCTGTGGGAGGCATGTTTCCCTTACTCTGCTCTGTGACTGCAGAGCTGCTGGAAGTCCTTCTCTGGGGGATAGACCCATGCATTTGAGGAGAACATCATTTGACTAGATGTTATGTTTGTGTGATTATTCATAATGGATAGAAAGACATATTTTGGAGGAGAGTTAGCTTGTCTGTTTCTCTTGTGATCCTAATTTTCATATTTATTAAAGTTTGCATTGCTCAAATTAACAATTGTGTGAATATTAAAGGATAAAGAACAAAAACCAGACGAAGCCAGGCCAGCTGTTTCCCCATCTGTTTGCTAAGTCAAGCTAACCAGCTGCTCATGGTAGCATGATGACATCCAGATGTGATGATATACCAGCCATTAGTCTACAAACTAAAAACATCACATACAAAACATTAAAATAAAAAACAGACTACCTTTCCCACTCTTCTGTAAACCCATCTGTCTGTTAGAGAGTAGATTACTAAAGTGTGGCTTTGCATTTCCAGCTGGCCTTCTCTAGTTGATGGAAGAATGAGAGAGCCTGCAGTCAGTGGGTAACATCACTGATCTGTTTCCCCAGTGAGAGAAACACCTCCCTGTGTTTCATACAATACTGCTGAACCAGCAGAGACCCCTTACTGACCTGAGGGTCTCCAGTCTGCAGTCTGGACTCTCCAGAAGATCTCTCAGCAGCTCCACTCCTGAATCCTGCAGATCGTTCTGAGTCAGGTCCAGATCTCTCAGATAGATGTTGGACTTCAGAGCTGAGGCCAGAGCAGAACAGCTGATCTCTGACAACCTGCAGCTCCTCAGTCTGAATAAAGAAAACATGATGTAAGTTTAGAAAACAAAGTTCCTGTTAGAAATAACTCCAGGTTTAATAATCTGTTCAGAGTTAAACAGGGTTTGAATGTCAGAGATGATTTAGAAACAATCCACTGATAATCTGGAACTTTAACTTTGATCAGATGTTTATCAACTCCTTCATCTCCCTCACAGCTCATCAGTACTGACAGCATCTCCACTGACTCCTGGAGCACAGGGTGAGTCTGTGGAAGCTCAAACTCTCTCCCTCACACATTCACCTTCTCTTTGTTACTCTGATCAATATTCACTCATTAGCAAAGTGGACAAAATAACAATAATATTCTATTTGTTCTTTCAGTAAATCCTAAACACAAACAGATCTGTATGAACTGCAGTCAGTGAACTGACCTGAGAGCCTCCAGTCTGCAGTTTGGACTCTTTAGTCCAGAACTCAGCAGCTCCACCCCTGTATCCTGCAGAGGGTTCCAACCCAGGTCCAGATCTCTCAGATGAGAGGGGTCAGACTTCAGAGCTGAGGCCACGACTTCACATTCAGTCTCTGAGAGTTCACAGCCAGTGAGTCTATAATAACATATAAATTACAACATGTGTTAAAAATAGGAAACATTATATTAAACTCAAGCATTTGATGAAAACATATTTGACATGTTCTGATAGACATTTGCTGCTAGCCCATTTAATATGATATATAATAATAGAGTTGAATGTGTTGTCAGTGTGATCTGATCACATGTCTGTGCTCCTGCTGTCACTGACTGTTACCAAAGAAACAGGAACATTAGATAAATCACAATGTTAGAGATGAACATATTTAAATGTGGATGATGGATGGAGGATGTTTGGCTTCTCTGAGCATCTGAACATTTATTGCGCACACAAACACAATTAACAAAGCAATAAAGTTTCAATATGTTCAACTGAATACCATCAGATGTTCTCAGTATATCAGCATTAAGACATAACTCTGTTATTGGTGGGAAATGATATAGATCTTATTTTAAACTCCAACACATTGTGATAAAAACGTGTGTTTGTGTCTAATGATAAAGAAACTACTAGAAAGTAATTAGTGCTTTCTGTGATAACTGTAAACCCTAGATTCCACCGGGTCCGTGTGCGACGCGTTACGGGCGCGTTACGGGCGCGTTACGGCCGCGCCGCGGTGCTCACGGCGATCGCGGCCACTCTAGTCAATGGGTGCTATTCCACCACACGGCCCAGAAGCGGCCCAGAAGCGGCCCAGAAGCGGCGACAACAGTGTTGGTTTATTTTGCTCTCAGTATTTAAACAGCAGAAATGTTATCGTGTTTATTTGAATAATTAAACTTCTGATCCACATTAGTTTATAAAGTTAATCACATATGGACTCACTTGGCCTTCCTGCAGTTCCTCACAGCTGGAATCAGTCTCCGTCGTCCCTCATCGGATGTTTTGTACTGACTCAGGTCCAACTCATCCAGAACCTCCTCTGACATCTGCAGCATGTAGGCCAGAGCAGAGCAGTGGATCACAGAGAGTCTCTTTGATCTGTTCTCTGACTTCAGGAACTCTGTGATCTCCTGATGTACTGAGAGGTCCTTCATCTCTTTCAGACAGTGGAAGATGTTGATGCTCCTGTCAGGAGAGATTTCATAACTGCTCATCTCCTTCAGGTTGCTGATGGCTCTCTGGATGGTTTCTGGTCTGATGTCTGTGCGACCCAGCAGGCCTCCTAACAGTCTCTGGTTGGACTCCAGAGAGAGGCCGTGGAGAAAGCGGACAAACAGGTCCAGGTGGCCATTTTTACTTCTGAGGGATTTCTCCATGGCTCCCTTTAGGAAGACATCCATGGATGGGTAATCCTGATCTCCCTGCAGGAAGTGCTTCAGTACCTTTTTGTTCCTGTTGGTGTAACAGTGCATCATGTAGACTGCAGCCAGGAACTCCTGAATGCTCAGATGAACAAAGCAGTAGAATGTTTTCTGGAAGATCACACTCTCTCTTTTGAAGATCTGTGTACAAACTCCTGAGTGCACCAAGGCCTCGGTGATATCAAGACCACAGCGCTCCAGGTCTTCTTGGTAGAACATGATATGTCCTTTCTCCAGATGTTCAAACGCCAGCCTCCCCAGCTTCAGAAGAAGCTCCCTGTCAGCCTCCGTCAGCTGCTGTGGACTCGTCTTCTTCTTCTTCTTCTTCTTCTTCTTCTTCTTCTTCTTCTTCAGCTGCTGTGGACTCGTCTCATGTCCCTCTTCATACTTCTGCTTCTTCCTCTTGGTCTGGACCAGCAGGAAGTGTGAGTACATGTCAGTGAGGGTCTGGGGCAGCTCTCCCCTCTGGTCTGTAGTCAACATGTGGTCCAGAACTGCAGCAGTGATCCAGCAGAAGACTGGGATCACACACATGATGTGGAGGCTCCTGGAGCTCTTGATGTGAGAGATGATTCTGCTGGACAGGTCTTCATCACTCGATCTCCTCCTGAAGTACTCCTCCTTCTGGGCGTCAGTGAAGCCTCGTACTTCTGTCACCCTGTCCACACACTCAGGAGGGATCTGATTGGCCGCTGCAGGTCTGGAGGTTATCCAGACGAGAGCCGAGGGAAGCAGCTTCCCCCTGATGAGGTTTGTCAGCAGCATGTTGACTGAGGACTGCTGAGAGACATCAGACACAACCTCATTGTTTCTGAAGTCCAGAGAAAGTCTGCTTTCATCCAGGCCGTCAAAGATGAGCAGCACTTTGCAGACAGCCAGCTGCTCTGCTGTGACCTTCTGTAAGGTTGGATGGAAAACATGGAGCAGCCTGAGAAGACTGTACTGCTCACCTTTGATCAGGTTCAGCTCCCTGAAGGAGAGCGGGATCACCAGACTGACATCTTGGTTTCCCAAACCCTCGGCCCAGTCCAGAGTGAACTTCTGCACTGAGAAGGTTTTTCCAACTCCAGCGACTCCGTTGGTCAGGACCGCTCTGATGAGAGTCTGTTGGTCAGGTAAGGCTTTAAAGATGTCCTGGCACTTGATTGGAGTGTCATGGAGGGTCTCCTTCTTGGAAGCTGTCTCCAGCTGCCTCACCTCATGTTGGGTATTAACCTCTTCACTCTGGCCTTGTGTGATGTAGAGCTCAGTGAAGATGCTGTTGAGGAGGGTTTGACTTTGACCAGTTCCTTCAGTCACACGTTCACATCTCCTCCTCAGACTGAGCCTATGTTCATCTAGAACCTCCTGCAGACCACTCGCTGCTGGAAGAGAAGGAAACAGGAGAGAATCAGGAACATGCTCTGAGAATCTAATTCAAAAACTGTTTAAATGTTTTATAAACAGCTTCCTGTCTCTGCTCTACAGCAGTATACCTAAACAAAAGAACCAGGAAGAGGAATGAAGCGCTGCATGAGTTCGGCCTCTTACCTCGTGCAGTTCTGGTCTGCCTGGCAGGACTTCTGCTCTTCCCTCTGTGGAGATGAACACATCCTTTATAGCACTTTACATTAGTGGAGCTGATCCTCACCAATGGGCAGAGCGTCACTTCACACTCAAGATGAAATTATTCACGCTGCACGAATACGCAGGTGACACGAATTTCACATCTTCACTTCCTGTGTGTTGCCAGGCACAGATCTGGGTTTTGCATTGACTCTATATGTAATCTCAAAAAAAATGTTATATACATATTTGTTTTGTTTTGCCTGTCCTTGTTTGTCTACCCTCCCTCATACTGTAAAGCGTCTTTGAATTCCAGAAAAGCGCTATATAAATATAATTTATTATTATTATATCTGCTAGGGCTGGGAATCACCAGGCTCCCCACGATACGATACTATGGCAATACTTAAGCCATGATACGATAGTATTGCAAATCACATGGTCATATCCATGTCCGTCTTCCCTTCCTGGTTAAAACATGTATTTGCAATATGAATAGTTTATGTAAATAACCCAATGTGTTCTTTGAACCTGAAAAGGAGATGGCATTGTTTTTGTTACTTTCATTGCATTTGTATTCATGTCTTAACGTAACTTCCTCTTTTATATACGACCATCTTTTTGATATGCTACAGTTTACATATATTTTGTAATACTTGGCATCCGTGTATCGATACAATATCGCCACGCATAGTATCGCAATACTATGCTGTATGGATTATTTCCCCCACCCCTAATATCTGCTAATGCCAAACACAACCAGCTCATAGTGCATAGAAAAGATGGCGCCGGTGTGTGTACCTGGCCGCCTGCTACTCCTACAGTTGTTTGTGTTTTCGATGTTCTTAACCCTTGTCGCTACACAGATCGAGTCTCTGCTGGTGTATGATCGTCAATATCTTTTAGATCTTCGACATAATGTCAGTTTTTTGGATGCGTTTGAGCATGGTGGGCAGAAAACTGTGCCCCCGCTACTGGCGGGGATCCCGACTCACCTGTGCCGGGCCTTGGCCCTGCCTCCTCGGCGGAAGCGTCTCCGTCGTCGCGGCAAACGCGGAGGTCGGCTGGTGAAGCTTAAAACCTGGCTGGCAGGATCTTCGTCCATTTTCCGGACAGGACTTGGATTAATCCATCCTTTCGTTGTGACCCAGTGTTTCCTGGACCCCATCGATGCCTGCCTTGTACCTGTCATCGGATCGTTTGTGGGATTCCAGCCCCGCCGCCCCGGCCCTCCTTGGCTTTTCCAGCGCGGGGTAAACCACGATCTTCTGAAGACGCTGCCACGGTCTCGCAGATCCGCTGAACCGCAGCCCCCGGCGCCCGCCAGGGTCGGCCTGGTAAACGCCAGATCACTGGCGAACAAGACGTTTATCCTGAAGGATTTCTTCAACTCTCGCGGCTTGGATTTTCTCTGCGTGACAGAGACCTGGATCGGTGCCGGTGAGTGCAGCCCGCTGGTCGAACTTTTACCGGCCGGCTGTTCTTTTTTTAACTCCCCGCGGACGTCGGGCCGTGGAGGAGGAACGGCGACTGTCTATAAAAATGACTTTAAATGTAAGCAGCGCGCCGTCTTGTCCTCCTTTTCCAGTTTCGAGGCACATTTATTTGAGGTGGATCGCTCCGATCCGGTGCTGTGCGCCGTCATCTACCGACCCCCCAAATACAATAAGGACTTCTTAAATGACTTTTCTGATCTGCTGGCTTAAATTATGCCTCAGTATGATCGTGTCCTCCTTGTCGGGGATTTTAACATTCATGTGTGCTGTCCGGACAAGCCGTTGGTGAAGGACTTCTTAAGCCTTATTGACTCTTTTAACTTGGTGCAGTGTGTGTCCGGTCCTACACACGAACGTGGACACACATTAGACCTTGTCCTCTGTCATGGTTTGTCTGTATCCAACCTGGAAATCTGTAGTAATGTGCTGTCTGATCATCTGCCTGTGATGTTCGAAGCTGCTTTCTCCCGCGCTGCAGTTCAATCTTGCGCTCCTGCTCGGAGCCGTCGGATTTTTAACCCTGTCACTGCTGGTCAGTTCTCGTCTGCTTTTAACCAGCTGTGTGTCCCCTCTGGCTTAACATCTGCAAACACGGAGGAGCTCAGTTCTTGGTTTCACTCCTCCTGCCGAACCATACTGGACTCTGTGGCTCCATTAAAAACTGTGCAGCCCAAAGCTAAACCTGAGCCCTGGCTTGATGCGAACACTAGCGCAGCTAGACAGGAGTGCCGCAAAGCTGAACGCAGATGGAAGAAGGACAAGCTGCAGGTTTTCTATCAAACCCTAATGGACTGTTGGCGCTGCTACCAGAGCACTGTTAAAGAGGCCAGAAGACAATACCTGTCTAACATTATCGACTCTAATCGTCACAACCCGCGTGTGTTATTTAAAACCATTGTAACTGTTCTTAACCCCCCCCAGCCTGGGTACACAGAGGCTTCCCCCGAAATGTGTAATAGCTTCTTGCACTTTTTCATTGATAAGGTTACTACTGTAAGGGCCCTCATCTCTACTCCTGCATCGGACCCCTCTGACCCTGTGCCTTCCTCAGCTGTGTTTGATGTGTTTGAACCTGTGTCTCTGAAGGCCTTAGAAGATGTGGTTGGCCAGATTAAGCCATCAGGTTCTCCTTGTGACTCTGTCCCGCCTCACTTTTTTAAAGAGGTTTTATAGGGCAGTCGGTTCTGGCCGTTATTAACAGCAGTCTGTCTTCTGGTATTGTCCCCCAAAGTTTTAAACATGCTGTGGTGCAACCCCTGCTTAAGAAACCTGGTCTTGATCCTGGTGTGCTAGCCAATTTTAGACCCATCTCAAAACTGCCTTTTATTTCAAAGATCCTAGAAAAAGTTGTTTATACACAATTAAAATCTTTTCTGGATGAGCATGATGTCCTGGAGGTTTTCCAGTCTGGTTTTAAAACACTGCATAGCACAGAGTCAGCCTTACTAAGAGTTTTTAATGACATCCTCCTGGCAAATGACTCTGGGGACTATGTGATTCTTGTCCTCCTGGATTTAAGTGCGGCTTTTGATACTGTGGACTACAACATTTTAGTGCCTCGGTTACAGCACCTAGTGGGTATTTCTGGTACTGCCTTGGACTGGTTCAAGTCCTATCTGGCAGACAGAACCATGTGCGTAAGCCTTGGTGGTTCTGAGTCCCACCCTGCTCCACTGTTATATGGGGTTCCACAGGGTTCAATTTTAGGGCCCCTGCTTTTCTCATTGTACCTGCTGCCCCTGGGTTCCATCTTGAGGAAGCATGGTATCTCCTTCCATTGTTATGCTGATGACAGCCAGATCTATATGCCACTAAAAAAGAAGGATGCTTTCTCTCTGCAACCGCTTCTGTTATGTCTTGAAGACATTAAAGCCTGGATGTCTTTAAACTTTTTAAAATTCAATGAAAATAAGACAGAAGTGATGGTGTTCGGTCCCAGTGGCTCATGTAAACCCCCTCCTGTTGACTTGTGCCCCTTGATGCATTACAGGAAGCCAACAGTGACAAACTTGTGTTTTAAGATGGACAGTGATTTTAAACTTGACCGGCAAATTGGGGCAGTAGTGAAGTCCAGCTTTTTTTATCTTAGGCAGCTGGCAAAGGTGAAGCCCTTCCTTGGACACAAGCACTTTGAAATAGTAATCCATGCCTTTATTACATCTCGGCTGGATTACTGTAATGCACTGTATTTTGGAGTCAGCCAGTCCTCCCTCGCACGTCTCCAGTTAGTCCAAAATGCTGCCGCACGCCTTCTAACTGGAACACGTAAGAGGGAGCACATTACTCCCATTTTAGCCTCCCTCCACTGGCTGCCTGTGCATTTTAGAGTCCATTTTAAGATTCTTTTATTTGTTTTTAAATCTTTTAACGGTCTCGCCCCGCCGTACCTCTCAGAGCTGCTCCATCCTTACTCTCCTGTCCGGTGCCTCAGGTCAGCTGATCAGCTGCTCCTGGAGGTACCGAGGTCTAAAAGGAAGCTCAGAGGGGATAGAGCCTTTTCCGCTGCCGGTCCCAAACTGTGGAATGGCCTCCCATTGACCATTAGACAAGCCCCTTCACTGTCCATTTTTAAAACTCGCCTAAAAACCCATTTTTATTCCTTGGCTTTTAACCCAGCATGAGACTCTGTTTCTGTTTGTTTTTATATGCTTCATTGGTTTTGTTGTTTTTATATTGTTATTTATTGTTGTTTTGTTTTTGTTTTTTATGGCGTGTACAGCACTTTGTTTCAGCTCCGGCTGTTTTGAAAAGGGCTTAATAAATAAAGTTGAGTTGAGTTGAGTTGAGCTCACCAGGTTATCACTATTATTAATAAACATCTTAATAATACATAAACATGCCCAAGTAGTGAATAATGTTTTCAACGATATATTTAGTTTTTAGTTAGAATTTATCAATATGTGTGCCATTTAAAACCATGTTATGCCACAGATACAATGATACTATGATTGCATATTGAAATATCCTTAATATATTAGATTGTATGAAAGCTGAATCCTCTTCAGGTCAGTTTACAGCAGAAACTCTTACTTTGTGTCTGAGGGTCCAGGGTCATCACTGAAGAATAGAGGTAAGCCTTTAGACCGGTCACTCTTCAGAGACAGACAGCCGGAGACTGAAGGTGTGTCCTCTTCCTCATCTTTTAAATCACTCATCTTCTCCAGTCTGACACACACACACACACACACACACACACACACACACACACACACACACACACACACACACACACACACACACACACACACACACACACACACACACACACACACACACACACACACACACACACACACACACACACACACAATAATAACAACACGCTTTTTTCAATCCAAACCATCATAGTAATAAACTTGATTAAAAATTAAAATACATCAAATCAGTCAGACTTCCGACAGGCCTCCATTTTGACTGCGCTGTCACATGTTATCTAATATATTATTATTTTATCTGCTAGGGTTGGGAATCACCAGGCTCCCCACGATGCGATACTCAGATACAAATTAGCTTAGATGTGGGCCATCTAAGCTAATTTACAGATGGCCCTGAGCCCAATAGATTGCCCTGATTGCCATGTGCACGGACGAAATGGCACGAAGGGTTTGGGGGGCCTGCCCCAAGAAAATAAAAGATTTTTGCAGGTCTTACGGTAGATGCTGTCTGGTGCATTCTCTAGACTGAATTATAAGATGAACCACCACAATATTATATTGTACAATTTCAATTTTATTCTTCATTTCACTTGTTTGTTTGTTCTTGTTTGTGTTTGCTCGCTTGCATGCCCTGCATAGCTATAAGAAATACTTAAGTTGTAGGTCAAGACACTTTCCATCTGATGAAGGCAAATGCCTTCCCAGATATAAAAAAGTAAAACACATTACTGCCAAAACAAACATTATTTAAACTATTATGGACCCTGTTAAAAATGTTTGTAATACTATCTACTGTCAATTGGTCGAATTAATGCTTCCTCATCCGGAAGCTGACCGAGCAGACCCGAGCAACAGTCGAGAGGAGCCGAGCGCATCCGCGAAGCATACAAAATGGCGACGTCAGAGTTCCCGTTAGCCGGCAAATCTAAATCTCTTCCGTCAAAATAATTTCCCTTTAGAGCAATACCGCTTCAGTTGCGCCATTTATGGGACAGACAAGAAGAGTATGTGACAGACAAGAAGAGTATGTAACAGACAAGAATAGTCAATTATAATGTATAACACTTAATGTGGAGAAAGAGATGTCCTGTATGGGTTGATTGTGCGTTGATCTGTTGGTTATGCCTCGGGGTTCCGGTGGGCATGTAAACAAATGCATAATGCTGCGCAATACTTTGTGGCCTCACCCAGTTGCATAGCGACACTTATTGTTTAGGTGTCTTTTAATAAGCAGGTAGTGCTATCATTAGCTAGAACTAGCTGGATCTGATCGATATGGACATAAACGCGAGTGAAGTCTAATCTGACGGGAGAGAGAGATCAGCTGGTGCTGACGAGTCGACACGCATCATGCAGCGGTGAGCGGACAAAACACACACTTCAGGTTAGAATATCACACGTAGCTATTTTAATTACCTCTCAAACTACCGTAACTAGTTATAGATATGTTTAGTTTTACTGTCGGGTCACTCATTACTGGATCCGCGAGCTGCATGATACTGGCATAATAGATTGCCCGATCGGGCAACCAGCAGGTGAGGCTTCATTGCCCGAGCTAAATACTAGATGGCCCCGGGCCATCGGGCAGTCCTTAATGTCGAGACCTGGATACTATTGCCATACTTAAGCCACGATACGATAGTATTGCGATTCTACGATATGCTAAGTATTGCGATACGATATATTGCAAATCACATGGTCGTATCCATGTCCGTCTTCCCTTCCTGGTTAAAACATGTATTTGCAATATGAATAGTTTATGTAAATAACCCAATGTGTGTTATTAGAACCTGAAAAGGAGATGGCATTGTTTTTGTTACTTTCATTGCAATTGTATTCATGTCTTAACGTAACTTCCTGTTTTATATACGACCATCTTATGGATATGCTACAGTTTATATGTATTTTTTTGAAAGTTGGCATCCGTGTATCGATACAATATCGCCACGCAAAGCATCGTAATACTATGCTGGATGGATTATTTCCCCCACCCCTAATATCTGCTAATGCCAAACACAACCAGGTCACCAGGTTATCACTATTATTAATAAACATCTTAATAATACATAAACATGCCCAAGTAGTGAATAATGTTTTAGACGATATATTTAGTTTTTATCAATATGTGTGCCATTTAAAACCATGTTATTCCACAGATACAATGATACTATGATTGCATATGGAAATATCCTTAATATATTAGGTTGTATGAAAACTGAATCCTCTTCAGGTCAGTTTACAGCAGAAACTCTTACTTTGTGTCTGAGGGTCCAGGGTCATCACTGAAGAATAGAGGTAAGCCTTTAGACCAGTCACTCTTCAGAGACAGACAGCTGGAGACTGAAGGTGTGTCCTCTTCCTCATCTTTGAAATCACTCATCTTCTCCAGTCTGAGAGATACACCAGTAACACAGGACACACTATAATAACACGCTTTTTTCAATCCAAACCATCATAGTAATAAACTTGGTTAAAATCATCAAATCAGTCAGACTTCAGACAGGCCGATCTCCAGTTTGACAGCGCTGTCACATGTTATGTAAATCTGATGGATCAGCAAACAGGAAATAAAAAGAGTTTGCAGAAGTCTCATTGGAATCTAGGACGCTGATTTTTAACAAAGAAGTTATGTTATCAGTCTAACAGAGTACATAATGAATCTTTTAGAAAGCAGAACTTGGTGTTTACACTCACCCCGTTGTTCTCCTTCTGCTCCGTCGAGCTGTAAAATGACGTCTGGCCGTCTGACTTCTTAATTGGACTTTAACACCTTCACCTGTCTGCAGCTCCTCCCTTTGTTTTATAACCAGCCTTATCAGCTGATCCAGGGACTCTGTTCAGTGAGATAGAAATAGAGCTAAAAACAAGCTCAACAGAGTTATTGAAAACATGAATACCACAGTGTGGAAATAACCCAGTAAACATCCTGCATTCAAAACCTCACTGAAGTTAAAGTGTTGAGGTATTTAAGTACTCTAGTGTTAACTGTGCATTCAATTGTTCCCTATTATATACATGTGTTTCTGGATTATTAACCCTGCTGCATTCATTGCATCTATTACAGAATATGAATGGACTTTTGTTATTGGCACCAAAACACATTTATTTAATTGATTTATGATTTCAAAGTTGTAGCCCACCATTTTGTTTATCTTCCATCACATGATAAACTCAAACTCTATATGTTTTCAATTCACTGTGAATTGAGTTTGTCCTTAGCGGTCTCTTCCTCCACCGTCTCTACTGTACATATATATACATTACCTTTAGTCTGTGTTTCCAGTTCTTTCATCATTAGTTTTAGCTAAAAAGTACAAGATCTGAGTACTTCTACTTTCACTCAAGAACAAGATCTGAGGACTTCTACTTTCACTCAAGTACAAGATCTGAGTACTTCTACTTTCACTCAAATACAAGATCTGAGTACTTCTACTTTCACTCAAATACAAGATCTGAGTACTTCTACTTTCACTCAAGTACAAGATCTGAGTACTTCTACTTTCACTCAAGTACAAGATCTGAGTACTTCTACTTTCACTCAAGTACAAGATCTGAGTACTTCTACTTTCACTCAAGTTCAAGATCTGAGTACTTCTACTTTCACTCAAGTACAAGATCTGAGTACTTCTACTTTCACTCAAGTACAAGATCTGAGTACTTCTACTTTCACTCAAGTTCAAGATCTGAGTACTTCTACTTTCACTCAAGTACAAGATCTGAGTACTCCTACTTTCACTCAAGAACAAGGTTAACAGTTGTGAATATGCAGTGGTGTTCATGTGTAAATCATTTTGTATAATCACACACATTCTGTGTTTTATATTTAATAATTCTGTATTTTTAATTTATTTAATGTTCAATACCTGACAAGGTCGGATATCAGTGGGCGGAACCTCTGAAATGTAGTCCCTGTACTCAGAAGATTATTTTTGTGGGGACTTCCCCCTTCATATTGTGTCCCTCACGTTTCCTCTTTCCTTTTTGTAAACGTTCCACGTGAGAGGAGTCACTGTGAGGGGTAACACATGTAATACTGATTTGTTATATTTGGTCAGATTGTCGTCTAAACCACATGTGTCAAACTCAAGGCCCGGGGGCCAAATCAGGCCCTTGGTGGATTTAATTTCGGCCCGCAGGATAATTTCTAATTCCTATTAGATCTGGCCCTCCGGTATATTGCACGCACACCTTCACTCAATCCTGAGGGTCTCCTCAGCTCAGAGCCTGAGCCCAAACATTGATGACCTTGCACCCGAGATGAGATGCCAAGTATCTGAGCTAGCATCAGAGCAGCACACTGAGTTTAATGGATGTTTCCTTTTGCACTTTGTCTCTCACGACAACAGGGCATGTTTGGTTTCTCTTTGAGGGAAATAGTTTTCTTGAAGCTGTTGTTGGCCTGTGGGAAAATGTAATCATAAGAAATGACTCTGGAGAAGCTGCAGATAGAGCCATAAGAAATGAATGCAACTGATTATTTAATGTTTGATGTTGTTTTTATAGGCAATCATTGAAGCTTTATTAGTTCCAGGTTTAATATGTGCAATAAGTTCATTTCAATAAGTTCTGCAATAAACATTGAACCAGTCCGGCCCTCCACTAGTACCCATTTTTTTATTTTGGCCCACTGTGTATTTGAGTTTGACCCCCCTGATCTAAACTGTATGCTGGCTCGGGTCTCATCCATGAACAACGCAAAACACAACGCAGAGACCGCTTAACGACATCGGGTACACAAGATCTGAGTACTTCTACTTTTACTCAAGTACAAGATCTGAGTACTTCTACTTTTACTCAAGTACAAGATATGAGTACTTCTACTCAATAACAAGATCTGAGTACTTCTTCCACCTCTGTTCATCGCTCAGGTGGAAATCACAGAAAAGACTTGAGGAGAAAACAGAGCTTGGACTACCATCTAGTGGACAAACAGAAAACTACACTCACACACTGAGAGCCCAACAGCTGACTGTGAATTACTGGAAATCTGTGTTTCTGACAGACATGGAACATATATATATATAAAGGTACACACACACACACACACACACACACACACACACACACACACACACACACACACACACACACACACACACACACACACACACACACACCACTCTTTACTCAATCCAAACCATCATAGTAATAAACTTGGTTAAAAACATCAAATCAGTCAGACTTCAGACGGGCCTCCATTTTGACAGCGCTGTCACATCTTATGTAAATCTGATGAATCAGCAAACAGGAAATAAAAAGAGTTTGCAGAAGTCTCATTGGAATCTAGGACGCTGATTTTTAACAAAGAAGTTATTTTATCAGTCTAACAGAGTAAATAATGAATCTGTTAGAAAGCAGATCCTGGTGTTTACACTCACCCCGTTGTTCTCCTTCTTCTCCGTCGAACTGTAAAATGACGTCTGGCAGTCCGACTTCTTAATTGGACTTTAACACCTTCACCTGTCTGCAGCTCCTCCCTTTGTTTTATAACCAGCCTTACCAGCTGATCCAGTTCACATCCAGGGACTCTGTTCAGTGAGATAGAAATAGAGATAAAAACAAGCTCAACAGAGTTATTGAAAACATGAATACCACAGTGTGGAAATAACCCAGTAAACATCCTGCATTCAAAACCTCACTGAAGTTAAAGTATTGAGGTATTTAAGTACTCTAGTGTTAACTGTGCATTCAATTGTTCCCTATTATATACATGTGTTTCTGGATTATTAACCCTGCTGCATTCATTGCATCTATTACAGAATATGAATGGACTTTTTTGTTATTTGCACCAAAACACATTTATTTAATTGATTTATGATTTCAAAGTTGTAGCCCACCATATTGTTTATCTTCCATCACATGATAAACTCAAACTCTATATGTTTTAATTTCACTGTGAATTGAGTTTGTCCTTAGCGGTCTCTTCCTCCACCGTCACTACTTATATATACATTACCTTTAGTCTGTGTTTCCAGTTCTTTCATTATTAGTTTTAGCTAACAAGTACAAGATCTGAGTACTTCTACTTTCACTCAAGTACAAGATCTGAGTACTTCTACTTTCACTCAAGTACAAGATCTGAGTACTTCTACTTTCACTCAAGTACAAGATCTGAGTACTTCTACTTTCACTCAAGAACAAGATCTGAGTACTTCTACTTTCACTCAAGAACAAGATTTGAGTACTTCTACTTTCACTCAAGTACAAGATTTGAGTACTTCTACTTTCACTCAAGTACAAGATCTGAGTACTTCTACTTTCACTCAAGTACAAGATCTGAGTACTTCTACTTTCACTCAAGTACAAGATCTGAGTACTTCTACTTTCACTCAAGTACAAGATCTGAGTACTTCTACTTTCACTCAAGAACAAGATCTGAGTACTTCTACTTTCACTCAAGTACAAGATTTGAGTACTTCTACTTTCACTCAAGTACAAGATTTGAGTACTTCTACTTTCACTCAAGAACAAGATCTGAGTACTTCTACTTTCACTCAAGTACAAGATCTGAGTACTTCTACTTTCACTCAAGTACAAGATCTGAGTACTTCTACTTTCACTCAAGAACAAGATCTGAGTACTTCTACTTTCACTCAAGTACAAGATTTGAGTACTTCTACTTTCACTCAAGTACAAGATTTGAGTACTTCTACTTTCACTCAAGAACAAGATCTGAGTACTTCTACTTTCACTCAAGTACAAGATCTGAGTACTTCTACTTTCACTCAAGTACAAGATCTGAGTACTTCTACTTTCACTCAAGAACAAGATCTGAGTACTTCTACTTTCACTCAAGTACAAGATTTGAGTACTTCTACTTTCACTCAAGAACAAGATCTGAGTACTTCTACTTTCACTCAAGTACAAGATCTGAGTACTTCTACTTTCACTCAAGTACAAGATCTGAGTACTTCTACTTTCACTCAAGAACAAGATCTGAGTACTTCTACTTTCACTCAAGTACAAGATCTGAGTACTTCTACTTTCACTCAAGAACAAGATCTGAGTACTTCTACTTTCACTCAAGTACAAGATTTGAGTACTTCTACTTTCACTCAAGAACAAGATCTGAGTACTTCTACTTTCACTCAAGTACAAGATCTGAGTACTTCTACTTTCACTCAAGTACAAGATCTGAGTACTTCTACTTTCACTCAAGAACAAGATCTGAGTACTTCTACTTTCACTCAAGTACAAGATCTGAGTACTTCTACTTTCACTCAAGTACAAGATCTGAGTACTTCTACTTTTACTCAAGTACAAGATCTGAGTACTTCTACTTTCACTCAAGTACAAGATCTGAGTACTTCTACTTTCACTCAAGTACAAGATCTGAGTACTTCTACTTTTACTCAAGTACAAGATCTGAGTACTTGTTCCATCTCTATTCATCGCTCAGGTGGAAATCACAGAAAAGACTTGAGGAGAAAACGGAGCTTGGACTACCATCTAGTGGACAAACAGAAAACTACACCCACACACTCAGAGCCCAACAGCTGACTGTGAATTACTGGAAATGGTCTGTGTTTCTGACAGACATGGAACATATATATATAAAAGGCACGCACGTGCACGCACACACGCACGCACACACACACACACACACACGCACACAGTGGAGTTTATTACGTTTCTTAAAGCCTTCGTTCTTTAGACTTTGCTTAGCAGGGTGCTCTGAGGTTTAATGCCTGATCCTTGGGTTTACTGTATGAAACTGTAAGACTTTTAGAGCATTCGTCAGGTTAACTTAACTATCCCCCGGATATTTCCTCATAAAGAGTAACCCCCGGAAACTTGCGTTTGACTCACTCTGAAACACGCTAAAAGCAAATATAACTTATCTTATCTTTTTGCATGTCTTAAAACCCTACTTTATGATTTGGAGATAAGAAGGATATTACTTTAGGTCACACTTTGATCACCAGTGTGGTCTGTTTCGTTCATTTCATATTCATTAGAATATATCTGTGTTCATATTATCTTTTTGTTTTGGTGGCTGTTATTTAAGGACATTTTATTTGGCATTTTCCTTCTGGTCCGATCTGTTGAGTTGAGCCCTGATTAGAATATGAGTTGAAGAGAGGGTGTTTATGTGAGATTTTGGATAAAAACTCATGGTAAAATGTCAAAGTGTCTGAATAAAAACCAGATAGACTACCCTGTGTCAAAGTAAAATAAGAATAGCTTCAGGTAGACAGAAGCAGTAAAGAGGTCACACACACACACACACACACACACACACACACACACACACACATACACATACACATACACATACACACACACTGCGCTGTCACATCTTATGTAACTGATGAATCAGCAAACAGGAAATAAAAATAGTTTGCAGAAGTGTCATTGGACTCTAGCACGCTGATTTTTAAGAAAGAAGTTATGTTATCAGTCTGACAGAGACTGCACTTATGTTAAGTCCACATAAAGCAATATCAGTGGGCATGATAAGCAAAAAAGGTAAAAGTTCTAGTGGCAGCAATAAATCTTCAACAGCTTCATCAGTAAGAAGAAAGGCAGAGAGAGCTGCACTCAGATCACGTGCTGCTGCCTTATCACAGAAACACTCACTAGAAAAACAAGAAGCTGACCTGGAAGCAATGAAAGCCAATATCAGAGCTAAAATGGAAAAGCTTGAGCTTCAAACTGATATTGATGCTGCAACAGCCAAAATTAAAACATTGGCAGCTTCTGAGGATGATGACTCTGACCCTCTTGTGGGGGAGGAGCAGTATGACACGGGTCAGACGGCTGAAAGGGATGATTTCCAGGATGAAGAGAACCAAGGAAAACCTGTGGATAAGGATAATAAAAAGAGTTTCATATACTCAAATTCAATGTACTCAAGTCATGCAGCCCCTAGTGGTCATGTCCAAGTATTACAACCAGGGCCCACAACAAGGACAGCAGCATCAGCACATATGAAGGTAGATATGGTGCAAAATGTGAGAGCGTGTAAAACCTGATGTGAGCACTTGCAGAAAAAAAATCTGAGCTTGTGTGCATACATTTACACTTGTATAAAAATATCCACGTAACTGTGAACCAAATTTGAAGTGACAGAAGAAAAAAAAAAGTTTTGTAGCTTGTAGAAAAAAAATGAACTTAGTGATGAAATGTTCACTTGCAGAAAAATACATAACTGCAACTTGGTTATTACAACCTCTCAAATCAGTCATTACAATTTGACGAATCTGCTCTGTGGCAGTATAAATCGACGAATCTGCGGTCTTGAGTAATTTTCACCTGTAGATCAGCTGTAGATGTGGGGGAAGGGAGGGGGGTTGGAGCGAAGGGGCGGAGCTATCAGAACGACGAGGCTTGACTGCGGGGCTAACGGTTCGTGTCGCTACCAGTCCGCTGACATGGCGCGTCAATAAACGGTAAGTTTTGCCAATTACTTGCCCAGTATTACTTTGAATATTATTATTGTGATTGAGGATTAAATCTGCTTTGAAGACCACCGTTTCATATCGTGTAGTTTAGCAGCAAAATAACGTCAGTTAGCCAGCTAACGCTAGCTTTGTTGAGTTTATGCTAGCTAAACAAGTAGTGGTTGTAGTCTACAGCAGTAATTAATATATTATAGCCTACTAATGTACATCCTACAATACAATGTATTTCTGTTGGTAGTCTCACGGCATTACGTGTTATCGGAAGACCGGAAGCTGTGTTGTTCATAAAAACATGTTCTTACTCAATATCAAGCCACAATGATCTCGTTGTGTCATTTGAGTTTATTTGCTGTGTGTAGATTCAAGGATTTTGGTTATCTTGTCAATTTGTTTGGTTATCTAGGCACAGCTGTGTGTGACTCCCTCTGGTACACTGGTATGTGTTTTCCTAATGTAGAGAGCATTGATTAATTAATAAACTACACACTGACTCTAGATCCTGACCAAATCCTTTTTTTTTGTTGATCAAATGTTTTTCAAAAATGTATTGTATATTATATAACAGCTGCACATCACAGACCGGAGTCTCTGCTACTTTGTTGTGTGGACCACGAAGGAGGCGATCATCATCCCCATCCCCAAATGACATTTCAATAAACATACTCTTAACACCCTCGGACTCTGCGTTGTGTTTCGTATGTGTGATGGGGTGTTATGCAGAGGGGAGGAAAACAGGACACAGCAGATTGGGATTGTGGTGGAGATGCTGAGCAGTTATTTAATTGTTGCATGTAATTATTATTATACTGCGTGCTTCTTAGTTATTCCATCTTTTGCTGTAACATGGATCTGTATGTAACTCTATATTTACTTGTTATCTACCACACTTCCTTCTACATCATACACCATCATTATGCATGGTGTATATAGGATATATATATTTGTATACATATCTGTAAATTGTATAATTTTATTTTTCGTATTTGGGATGGTTGGAAACGTCTTTTTGATCCCTCTGTATATAAACACAAACTGAGTAAGATTGACAATAAAGTTGACTTTGAATTTGAAATATATATATATTCTTTATGAAAATAGTTGACTGTTGTCAAATGAATCCAAATGAAACGTTGGACTGAATTACAACTACGCCTTTAAATCTCTACGGACTGTTTTTCAGTGGGTTAGTGGAGTTAGTAGTTTTCAGTTCCCTGGACTGATTAACAGCTAAGCTCCCTTTCTCTTTTGTCCACTCAAATACACTTGGCCCTTTCTCTTTTCCATGTGGAAAATGGCAACTGCATATTCTGCTTTTCTCATCTGGCTCCCTGTCTGCTCGTCTACAATGAGACAATTATATAATTAATTACTAATAATCATTGAAACCTGTTATTACCAATATTTCATAAATTCTTCATGTAAACTTAAGAGCACAGCTGTATGTTGAGTGTCAACTTTGCTTGGTTCATCTTACTGGGGGGGGGGGGGGGGGCAGCTACATGGATGTCGGTGCAGTCCACAATCATTTTGCAGTTGAAGGCAGAGTGAATGTATTATTGACTCAGAATGAAGCACAACTTCATGTCATACAATACATTGACTTTATTTGTAATTGTGTAAAAAAATATGAGCATTGATTAGCAAGCAGGACCTGCAGGAACAGAGAACGGTGATGGATGGAGCTGGGAAGAGAGAAGAATAAAGAAAACAGATAAACTTTATTATCGGATATTAAAAATTCAATTTCAAAATTGATTTGTATGTTTTGGATGAAATAATATGACTGGTATAGGCGCGGGGAAAAAAAAGAAAGAAAAAAGAAATTTGATAAAATATTTTTTAATATTTATAATTCTGCAAATATTACGATGAACTCACAGCTATTTCGCGGCCCGGCAGTAACACCTCCGCGGCCCGGTACCGGTCCGCGGCCCGGTACCGGTCCGCGGACCGGGGGGTGGGAACCCCTGCTCTATGGCACCTAACTAGACAACATGAATAAGAAGAAGGCTGCAAAAAAGAAAGAAATGCATTTGATTTTTCATTATAAAATGACATGAGTGAATCTTGGACTAAATTGAATGTACAACGTTGATCAAATATTTGTGTTTTATCGCAATTGTTGTTAGTTAGTGCAAAAATATAAGTATATCAGTTAGTTAGGTTATATAAAAGTATGAAATTAAATGTTAGGGAAACTTCCATCCTACATCTGCTACCTGATCTCACGGCGAATTGTAAGTGGCTACTGCCTGAGATCGAATGCTGTGGTTTTATTAAATGTGCCTACTGCTAGGACTGTCTTAGGGAAGATAGCTTTTCGATGCGCAGCTCCTCTGTCTTGGAACAGTCTGCAAAAGGAATGGAAGCTGAGCAATTTGGTTCCACTAAATGTTTTTAAAGCAAGGATAGATGCTATCCAATCGGAAACTGTTGGAACCTGTAAATGTTACTAGCTATGTAAACTGTAGTCGCTGTAAATATGCTGTATGATGTCCTTTTTGTTTTGTATTCATGTGGAACCTACTTGCAGCAGGTCACCCTTGAACAAGAGATCAATGATCTCAATGGGATTCACCTGCATAAATAAAAGTTTGAAATGAAATGAAATGAAATATTTATCAGACAAATTGTTGTATTTCTTTGCTTGCTTTCACTTTATAATGTTATTTTTATTTAAATGTTGTTGCTGAATTTGGTTAAAACTGCTCATAGAATATGCAAAATCTTTATCTACAAATCAAAAGATCTTAATTAGGAAAGTAAGTGCAACTGTAAGACATAATACTATAGAAACACAGTACAATATCTACCTGAAATGTATAGTATAAGTACTATGTGCTGCCAGCAGATGGCAGTGTTTTTGTGTACTCTTCTTCACAGGGTAAAAAAACAAGGGAATACCATCAATTGTTTTGGAAATTGCAACATTTTTGAATACTTTGCCAAATATAAAAAGTCCTGCCCTTGCAATTATACTTTAGTGAAGTAATAAAGAGTAAAATCAGCTAAGTTAACTTAAAGTATTAGTATCACAAGTTCATTTGTCTGTCCAAAGTCCAACAGCAGCGACCCACCCTGGAGCACCTACAGCGTCATGGCTTCAACAATGCAACATTTTACCCAGAAACCCAAAGTGAGAGCATAAGATCTATTGAAATCAGAAAAAGTTATTATTATTATTATTATTATTATTATTATTATTATTATTATTATTATTTGCGCAATGAATCACATTTCTTCGTGCCTTAACCTGCTGCCAAAGTTGACCTTATTTTGCAGGATTGTCAGGACTAGTGAAGGCTTTGATATTTGAAGTTATCTGTGTAAGCAAAAAGGCTCTATAGCCAGGAGGTAAGATTGTTAGCGTTTTATTAAAGGCATCACTTAAAGGTGGGGTAGGTAAGAATGGAGAAACCAGCTGGAGTGCGCTAGAATTTGAAAATACACAGCGGGAAAAAATCTGCCACTTCCTCACAGAGCCCCTCCTCCAACACACACGAACGCGCTTATGACCAATGAGGGCACGAGATGAGTTTGTGCACAGATGGAAGGCTGACAGGCAGGTAGGCCATCCAGTTACTTTAGCCGGCTCAGATGATTGGTCGTGCTTTTTACAGCGCCACGGCTTCCACTGATGATATTTTTTAATGGATTTTTTGTCAAAGCACTTCAGATATTCATTGCTATCGGGATGTTAAGAGCATCCCATGGAATATAAGTGTATCTCGAGCCGGTTTCTCAAACTTAGCTACCCCACCTTTAATAAAACCCCAGATTGGCACTCGTGGGAAACTGTAAGCACAGGCGCATTCGTGAACCAGCAAGTATAAGGCATTTTAGAAGTGATTTAGACAAAGACATAATGTTAATATTGAATATGACTTATAAGCAAAGACAAAAGATGTTACTCTTCGGTGTCAAATCCCAAATTTACAACCAATGTTTAGGCCTCTGGGTTAGGCCTACACACTCTAGCCTATGGGTGAGTTACAGTGATATAAAAAGTGTATTTATGGTTTATTTTAAATAAATACAGTTTGAATAAAAAAATGGTATCGAACAATTTGAAATTTTTCCTCTTTTTTTTATTCTGGAGGATCTCGTGCAGATATGCCACATTTTTATAAATGATAAACCGGGTATTTAATAGAAAGAGGAATTCAGTTGATGCTCAAAACCCTGCTTTGATCGTTTTCTGATAAACATTGTTTGTCTAACCCTTAGCGTCAAGTACATTCAACAACAAAAAAAGCGACATTTGAAAAAACAAAAACGATAGATTACCGTAATTTTCGGACTATAAGCCGCACCTTTTTCCCTATTTTTCGACGCTGCGGTTTATATAACGGTGCGGCTAATCTATGGATTTTTACAGCTAACGGCCAACACCTTTAACTCTATGGGCTCTATGGCCGGTCCGCGGACCCCCACCTTTAAGCGGCGGGCTCCAGCAGGAAAAGCTGGAGGCCGGAAAAGAGTGAGACAGGTAGCGCGCAAAAGTGAAAGTGGAACCGAGAGTGGTATGCCGCTGCTGCTGCGGTTTATATTCAGGTGCGGTTTATAGTCCGAAAATTACGGTACTTCACGCGAAAAAAATGGCATCACTGCGGAAAATGTGACACTGCTTTTGAGATTATTAAATACTATAAATTCATAATCAGGTGACGAATAGGAAAGCGGAGTTTCCTTTAAGCTGTAAAAGGAAACAGCAGCGTCACCAGCAGTGAATCAGCCTGCAGACATAACCCCACAAATAGGTTAATCCTCATGTTGTTACCTTCAAGGATTAACTTGTAAAAGCTTGTATGCGGACAACGACTAATGTGACAAGTCCTGTAAGAGTTCAGTTTAAGAGCAAGCATTTAGGAATGTAAAGAAGACGTAAAAATAGTGAATCAGCAGAAGATATTCCAGAAAGAGTCAGGAGGAGCGGCCGAACAATCCTAATCCAGAATGATCCAGTGAGTCAGATTTAGTCCAGATTAACGCAGCGACTCACGGCCTGAGAGGCAAAGTGAATACAAACACAGACAGATGCATTTAAAACAAGCTGCTGTATATTTGAACGTGTACAACTCAGATTTTTCCTTTGTTTCTGTCACTGGACTAACATTATCTTTAACTGGGACATCACATGGCTCTGCTGAGGTCAGGCTGGCTTTGGAGACAGAGTGAGTATTTGTGTTGTTGTTCTAATATACAGTATACCCTGAATAGTCCGACAGAGTGGACATTTAAATTCTGCATTTGACCTCGTGTTAGGAGCAGTGGGCGGCCATTATGTTATTCATTTGAATCTGTAATTAATGTTGTGTTTTATATATTTGAAGTGTGTTGTTTTGATGAATTTGTACTCTGTAAAGTGTCTTTGAGTTTCAAGAAAAGCACTCAATAAATGATTATTATGTGTGGCGCCCGGGGAACACATGATACATCCAGGATGCTTGTTTTGTTATATGTCATTAAGGGGAAGTAAAAATTGATTGTTATGATAAAAAGCACAATTCCAATTTCTCAAATGTGTGGATTATTAGTTTTTTTTTATAGTTGAAAATGGTTCTTCAGGAAGCGTAACATGAGAGCATTTGTCCGTTATGTTTGACAACAACATCCTGGGTGTAACAACAACATTACCAATAAATCAAGATGCTTGTTTGGCTGTTCTCTTTGACTCGTTCCCAATGAAAGCCTGTACTGAAGTTAAGGTTTAACGCTGTTTAAGAAGAAAGAAACAATAACAAATATCTGACCCCAGCTCCCCCTCTTTTTCTTTCCCTCGGATATCGTGAGTCATATATTGCTATTTTTTTGTAAATCGTGCTCCCCTACTGACGCTCCACTGTGTCTCCTCCAGCTTCTGTCCTGAAACGCTGGAAGTTGAACTGGTGCGACCTTTGGATCGATGGGAATCTTTGCTTCTATAAGAACGAGAGCAGGAGAGACCTGGAGCACCGAGTCAGCCTCAAGACAAGGTGTGTGGACGTGAGGTCAGGCCTGGAGTGTGGAGGTAAGACATGCTAACCCATACACAGTGGTGCAGTGATGACGTATCTTTGTAGACTGTAGTAGACAGATAGTATCTTTCTGGTTCCCTCCACAACACGGAAATGGGATATTTATTTCCTTTGGATTTAGGATTAGGCCTATTGCAGAAAATAATCAACGTTTATGATACTTAGACGTTTTGTTCAGCAGGATAATCTCCACATATTAACACCACTTTATGATTTCTGAAGTAAAAAGCTAACGTTGGGCTATAAAGGAACTTCATCACGGTCACATGACTTCACGTCACCACCGCTAAGCTAAAGGTGGCTAATGTTGGGCTATAAAGGAACTGCAGCACGGTCACATGACTTCACGTCACCACCGCTAAGCTAAAGGTGGCTAATGTTGGGCTATAATTACATTACATTACATTGCATTTAGCTGACGCTTTTATCCAAAGCGACTTACAATAAGTGCATTCGACCAGGAAGATACAACCTTTAAGAAAACAGAATCATATAAGTACATCAGGTTTCATAGAGCCAAACATTTCAAGTGCTACTCAACTGGCATTTAGAAAGCCAGCCCTTTATTAGTATATAAGTGCTTTGTTAGTAATTCTATCGCTCGAAGTGGAGTCTAAAGAGATGAGTTTTCAGTTTGTGTCGGAAGATGTGTAAGCTATCTGCTGTCCTGATTTCAATGGGGAGCTCATTCCACCATTTTGGAGCCAGGATAGCAAACCCACGTGTTTTTGCTGACGGGAACTTGGGTCCCCCTCGGAGTGCGGGTGCAGCGAGCCGTTTGGCTGATGCAGAGCGGAGTGCACGTGCTGGGGTGTACGGTTTAACCATGTCCTGGATGTAGGAAGGGCCAGATCCATTCACAGCATGGTACGCAAGTACCAGTGTCTTGAAGTGGATTCTAGCAGTTACTGGAAGCCAGTGAAGGGAGCGGAGGAGCGGTGTGGTGTGGGAGAATTTGGGAAGGTTGAAGACCAGACGAGCCGCTGCATTCTGGATGAGCTGCAGAGGTCGGATGGCACATGCAGGTAGACCAGCCAGGAGGGAGTTGCAGTAGTCTAGGCGTGAGATGACGAGAGCCTGGACCAGAATCTGCGCTGATGTCTGGGTCAGCTGGGGACGTATCCTCCTGATGTTGTAAAGCGTGTATCTGCAGCAGTGGGTTGTAGCAGCGATGTTTGCAGTGAAGGACAGTTTGTTATCTAGGACCACACCCAGATTCCTTGCAGTCTGAGTCGGGGAAACAACAGAGGTGCCGATGTTGATTGTTAGGTCAAGAGTGGGACAATCTTTTCCCGGAAGGAAGAGCAGTTCAGTCTTGTCAAGGTTGAGCTTGAGGTGATGAGCAGACATCCACCGAGAGATGTCTGCTAGGCAAGCAGAGATGCGTGCGACGACCTGGGTCTCTGAGCGGGGAAAGGACAGAATTAGTTGGGTGTCGTCAGCGTAGCAGTGGTATGAAAAACCATGCGGGCTAATGACAGACCCGAGCGAGTTTGTGTACAGGGAGAAGAGGAGGGGACCAAGAACCGAGCCCTGAGGGACCCCTGTAGTTAATTGACAAGGGTTGGACTCGGACCCTCTCCAAGTAACCCTGTAGGTGCGGTCGTTGAGGTATGAGGTGAGGAGGGAAAGTGCAGAGCCTGAAACTCCAAGTTCTTGGAGAGTGCTAAGGAGGATCTGATGATTCACCGTGTCGAATGCAGCAGACAGGTCCAGAAGGATGATGACAGAGGAGAGGGAGGCTGCTTTAGCAGTGTGCAGTTCATCAGAGACAGCAAGGAGAGCAGTTTCTGTTGAGTGACCTGCCTTGAAACCAGACTGGTGCGGATCCAGAAGGTTGTTCTGATGGAGATAACAGGAGAGTTGTTTAAAGACAGCGCGTTCAAGTGTTTTAGACAGGAACGGGAGGAGAGAGACGGGCCTGTAGTTAATAACATCAGACGGATTGAGAGTGGGTTTCTTAAGGAGAGGGTTTACTCTTGCCTCCTTGAGACTGTTTGGAAAGTGACCAGAAGTTAGAGAAGTGTTGATGAAATGAGAAACGGTAGAATATCAGGAGCGATAGTCTGAAGGAGGTTTGAGGGGATAGGGTCCAGAGAACAGGTGGTAGGACGGGCAGAGGTAACGAGGGTAAGAACCTCACTTGGAGAGAGAGGGGAGAAGGAGGTCAGTGTGTGGGTGAAGGGAGGGTCTGGTGACCCAGCGGTGAGTAAAGGTGAGTCAGAAAAAGAAGAGCGAATATCATCAACCTTTTTTTCAAAGTGGTTAACAAAGTCGCTTGACAGAAGGGAGGAGGGGGGAGGTGCTTTGGGAGGGTCCAAGAGGGTGGAGAAGATAGAAAATAGTTTTTTGGGATTGGAATAGGAAGATTGGATCTTATCTTGAAAGAAAGTGCTTTTTGCCTGAGAGATGGAAGCAGAGAAAGAGGAGAGGAGAGCCTGATAGGTTAGGAGGTCGTCATGGTGTTTGGATTTCCACCATTTCCGCTCTGCTGCCCGAAGGATGGTTCTATTAGCACGCAGTGCGTCATTTAGCCAGGGAGCAGGAGGGGACTGACGAGCCGGCCGCGATGTGAGAGGACAGAGAGAGTCCAGAGAGGATGAGAGAGTAGAGAGGACAGAGAGAGTCCAGAGAGGATGAGAGAGTAGAGAGGACAGAGAGAGTCCAGAGAGGATGAGAGAGTAGAGAGGACAGAGAGAGTCCAGAGAGGATGAGAGAGTAGAGAGGACAGAGAGAGTCCAGAGAGGATGAGAGAGTAGAGAGGACAGAGAGAGTAGAGAGGAGAGTTTTTGCAGCAGCGTTTGGAGGCAGGAGTTGGAACGAGTCAGAGGAAGGGAGGGCTGAGAGCACCGATGAGGCAAAGGTAGAGGGGGAGAGGGAACGGAGGTTACGGCGGACAGGAGCAGAGTTAGAAGAGATGAGGTTGTTATGTTTGGAAAGGGGTAGAGAGAATGAAATGAAGAAGTGATCGGATGTGTGGAGCGGGTTTACAGAGAGGTTAGAAGTAGAGCAGTTCCTTGAGAATATGAGATCAAGGACATTGCCAGCTTTATGAGTTGGTGGGGATGGAGACAGTGAGAAAGCAAAGGTGGTTAACAGAGATGTTAGTTCAGATATCTTCCCTGTCTGGAGGTTGAAATCTCCGAGAAGTACAGCGGGAGGGCCAGTTTCAGGGATGTGTGAGAGGAGATTATCTGATTCCTCCAAGAAGTCCCCCAAGGCGCCTGGTGGACGGTAGAGAACAACAATGGTTAATTGTATAGGATGGGTTACTGTGACGGCATGGAATTCAAAGGTAGAAGGAGTGAAATTAGGTAGCTTGAAGAGGGAAAAGCTCCATTTGGGAGAGAGCAGGAGACCAGTGCCACCTCCTCTGCCAGAGGGTCTGGGTGTATGGGAGAAGGAATATGCTGTGGAGAGAGCTGCTGGGGTGGATGTGTTGGATGGAGTGATCCAGGTCTCCGTGAGAGCAAGGAAATCCAGAGACTGCAGGGAAGCGTAGCCAGAGATGAAGTCAGCCTTAGGGACAGCTGACTGGCAGTTCCACAGGCCCCCTGCAACTAGATGTTGGATCTCAGTGGAGCATGTGGGATAGACGAGAGCAGGCCGGTGAAATCGATTAGGAGAAACACGGGGCCAGTGATAATTGCGAGAAGACACATAAACAGGAATGCAGAAAATACACATGATTATAGCATGAGGGGCTAGAGAACCCAAGAGAATAGAATAAAACTAAATAACACCAGCGATACTTGGCGCAATCAGAGTAGGATTTGCCTCCTCTTTGCCTCCCACGTGACTCCCACAGGACTCTTAATGTCTTTGTCAGTCTTCGTCTGGCTGACGCTGAACTTGACGCTCCAGGAAAACGCAACCTAAGATGGATACCTGATTGCTCAGTTCTCACAGCTTTGGGGGCACGCCGCTGTAATTAGTTAACTATTTTCTGCTGATGGGCGACAGCAGAGTCTTCCTACCTCTTGGAATGCACACTTGAGGGGCGTGACTCACTGAGACCTGAGTTACAGCTGCTGGACTTTGAGCAGATCTGAGATTTTAAAATCTCTCAGAAATCGCCGTTTTAGCTACAATAACTACAGAACAATTATACAGAGTAGAATAAATGAAACAGAGAAGTCTATTTAAACAAGAATATAACTTACAGTGATTGCTGAGTCAGTATCGATAGTGTCCTCACCGAGTCTGGATGCACACTATAAAGGAACTACAGCACGGTCACATGACTTCACGTCACCACCGCTAAGCTAAAGGTGGCTAATGTTGGGCTATAAAGGAACTACAGCACGGTCACATGACTTCACGTCACCACCACTAAGCTAAAGGAGGCTAATGTTGGGCTATAAAGGAACTACTTCACGTCACCACCGCTAAGCTAAAGGTGGCTAATGTTGGTCTATAAAGGAACTACAGCACGGTCACATGACTTCACGTCACCACCGCTAAGCTAAAGGAGGTTAATGTTGGGCTATAAAGGAACTACAGCACGGTCACATGACTTCACGTCACCACCGCTATGCTAAAGGAGGCTAATGTTGGGCTATAAAGGAACTACAGCACGGTCACATGACTCCACGTCACCACCGCTAAGCTAAAGGAGGCTAATGTTGGGCTATAAAGGAACTACAGCACGGTCACATGACTTCACGTCACCACCGCTAAGCTAAAGGTGGCTAATGTTGGGCTATAAAGGAACTACAGCACGGTCACATGACTCCACGTCACCTCCGCTAAGCTAAAGGAGGCTAATGTTGGGCTATAAAGGAACTACAGCACGGTCACATGACTCCACGTCACCTCCGCTAAGCTAAAGGAGGCTAATGTTGGGCTATAAAGGAACTACAGCACGGTCACGTGACTTCACGTCACCACCACTAAGCTAAAGGTGGCTAATGTTGGGCTATAAAGGAACTACAGCACGGTCACGTGACTTCACGTCACCACCACTAAGCTAAAGGTGGCTAATGTTGGGCTATAAAGGAACTACAGCACGGTCACGTGACTTCACGTCACCACCGCTAAGCTAAAGGAGGCTAATGTTGGGCTATAAAGGAACTGTAGCTTCTTTATAGCCCAACACAGAAAATGGAGCTCTCGAAAACCTTTCCAAACAAACAAGAGAAACTATTGAAAAACATCTGGGACTTATCTTAATTGCACTTTTGAAACCACAGTTTGATTGACATCCCATTTTCTGCAAGTATGAAAAAAGGTTCTCATAATAATTGCACAAACAGTGTTTACTAAAAGATAAGTATGTCGTGTATATAATGTATACAATTAGTATTTAGTATGGAACTGGGACACAGCTTTTGTTTGATGATTGCTCTGCAGGAGCGCTTAGCAGCGAGGCAGTCTGAGATTCATTTATAGGAACAGATTCTTCAGAACAAGACAGAACGTCACTATCCGTCTTCAAGCAAGAATAACAACGAACAACTTAAAGGGGCCCTATTCTGCTTTATGGTGTCTTCCCTCTCCTGTAGTGTGTTGTATAGGTTTTAGTGCATGTAAATGGTCTGCAAAGGATAAAGTCCCTGTGTTCCCTCCAGAGGGATTTTCTCTCCAACACTAAACTTTGTTTACTTCCTTAACATAATGACATCACTATGGAACACTCACTCTCCTATTGGCTAGGGCTTCAACACCTTGTTTGTAGATAGATAGATAGTTAGATCGATGGAGAGAGAGAGAGAGAGAGAGAGAGAGAGAGAGAGAGAGAGAGAGAGAGAGAGAGAGAGAGAGAGAGAGAGAGAGAGAGAGACAGACAGACAGACAGACAGACAGACAGACAGACAGACAGACAGACAGACAGACAGACAGACAGACAGACAGACAGTTACTTTATTGATCCCAATTTGGGAAATTCTTTATTAGGGCTAAGGGGCGGGACATCTCTAGGCGGTTAACCAATCACAACAGAGCCGGCCAGCTAACCAAGACAGAGGGTGTTCATTCTTAAACCGTACTAATATTATTCACTCAATTGAGTCAGTCCAGTCCTTCATTATCATTCCAGGTACAGATATAAAGGTTTACTCTAACCCTTTAATCATTGAGACAGAACTATATATGTATGAAAAGGTCCTACAAGGTTTCACTTTTTATTAAGCAACTCTTAAGAGTGATTTAACACTGATGATAACTTGCATATTTTATAGTGAACTGCTCCTTTTTATAATGTCTGTTCTCTCTGCAGGAGTGTCTCCTCCAGAGAGTAATCCCAGGGAGAACCTGATCGTGGTTCAGCTCTCTAACGGCTCCTCAGTCAACCTGTGTGCTAACAGTGAGGATGAATCCCTGTAGGTTTCTTCACTTCTCTCATCTCATTATTCACTCTAGCTTTCAAACTAGCTTTCAAACTCTGATCAACAATTAGGGCTCCAGTCTATGGGTGTTTCTCAATGTCGAGGAAGTGTCCTCCAAAGCCACTATTTCAAGCATACTACGTCATCGAGTGCCGCCGAAGGACTGTTCCAATGTCCAGCATACTTCCGGCGTACTTCGTTTGGAGACATTTCGAGGCTGCGCATGTGTAGACTCCGCGGTCTTAGAATCCCCACAATGCTTTGCGCACGGACCAATTTCCCCAAATCTATGGCGGAAAATGTAAGGCGGGGCCTCTCATATGACTCACACCTTCACACTTGCTCGCCTGTTCCACTCTTCGTTTTCCGAATGCCAGGAAGGATTCTTGCCTCGCTTCTGAAGGAAGTGACTCGGAAGACATGTGCTACCAAGCAAGCATCCTCGCAAGCGTACTCGACATTGAGAAAAACCCTATGTATTTGGCTTTCTTTGTTCTGTTCCTGTTCGGATTGTATGTAAAGCGTCTTTGAGAATTAGGAAACGCGCTATAAAAATCCCATGTATTATTATTATTATTATTATTATGTCTTCTGCTCTGCTTCACTTTACATCTTCACAGCTTCTTGTCTTTCTTTCAGAGCGTGGAAACTGACTCTGCTCGACACCAGGAGAAACCCCGTGAGTTTTATTTAAATAAGAAAAAGTCTTAATCTGCTTATACTGTCAAAGCTGTTATTTCAAACCGTTCTCTCTCTACAGGTGTTTCAATACGACCCATACGAAGACTCCTACGAAGCTATCCCCATCAACAGCTACCACACGGTCTACATCACACCTGGAGCAGGACCAGGTATGTTGAAATAAATTAATAAATGAAGAGACGCTTTTCAGGACATTATTTCAGAGAAAAAATAAATAGTGATTATTTATTGGTTACTTTAGCAATGCATGGAACAACTCATGATCAATGAATGTATTATATAGTGTAGTTGTTTTATATTGGTTAATGTTTAGCAGGACACACGTAGACCTTCAGCGTATTCAAATGTGCCCAAAAGCAGTTTAGTCCAATACATGCCTGTCTTTAAGTTGTGGGTCACCAAAGCTTTACTTGTTTTTTTCAGGTAAAGGTTATATCACCTGAAATAGTAAGAGTGTACTGTATGGTGTAAGACAAGATGAAGTCATACAAAATCAGAATTGGAAAAAGTATTTTTTTTTATCGTGGGAGAAATTCAGAGTTGATTTCAGGCAACACATAAACATTAAAGGGGACCTATTATGCAAAATCCCATTCTCCATGTCTCTTCTACATCAACATGTGTCCCCTCTTCTCCATGTCTCTTCTACATCAACATGTGTCCCCTCTTCTTCATGTCTCTTCTACATCAACATGTGTCCCCTCTTCTCCATGTCTCTTCTACATCAACATGTGTCCCCTCTTCTTCATGTCTCTTCTACATCAACATGTGTCCCCTCTTCTCCATGTCTCTTCTACATCAACATGTGTCCCCTCTTCTTCATGTCTCTTCTACATCAACATGTGTCCCCTCTTCTTCATGTCTCTTCTACATCAACATGTGTCCCCTCTTCTTTTTGTCACTTATACATCAACATGTGTCCCCTCTTCTTCATGTCTCTTCTACATCAACATGTGTCCCCTCTTCTCCATGTCTCTTCTACATCAACATGTGTCCCCTCTTCTCCATCTCTGTTCTACATCAACATGTGTCCCCTCTTCTACATGTCTCTTCTACATCAACATGTGTCCCCTCTTCTTTTTGTCACTTATACATCAACATGTGTCCCCTCTTCTTCATGTCTCTTCTACATCAACATGTGTCCCCTCTTCTTCATGTCTCTTCTAAATCGACATGTGTCCCCTCTTCTTCATGTCTCTTCTACATCAACATGTGTCCCCTCTTCTCCATGTCTCTTCTACATCAACATGTGTCCCCTCTTCTCCATGTCTCTTCTACATCAACATGTGTCCCCTCTTCTTCATGTCTCTTCTACATCAACATGTGTCCCCTCTTCTTCATGTCTCTTCTACATCAACATGTGTCCCCTCTTCTCCATGTCTCTTCTACATCAACATGTGTCCCCTCTTCTTCATGTCTCTTCTACATCAACATGTGTCCCCTCTTCTTTTTGTCACTTATACATCAACATGTGTCCCCTCTTCTCCATGTCTCTTCTACATCAACATGTGTCCCCTCTTCTTCATGTCTCTTCTACATCAACATGTGTCCCCTCTTCTCCATGTCTCTTCTACATCAACATGTGTCCCCTCTTCTTCATGTCTCTTCTACATCAACATGTGTCCCCTCTTCTCCATGTCTCTTCTACATCAACATGTGTCCCCTCTTCTTCATGTCTCTTCTACATCAACATGTGTCCCCTCTTCTCCATGTCTCTTCTACATCAACATGTGTCCCCTCTTCTCCATGTCTCTTCTACATCAACTTGTGTCCCCTCTTCTTTTTGTCACTTATACATCAACATGTGTCCCCTCTTCTTCATGTCTCTTCTACATCAACATGTGTCCCCTCTTCTCCATGTCTCTTCTACATCAACATGTGTCCCCTCTTCTTCATGTCTCTTCTACATCAACATATGTCCCCTCTTATTCACGTCTCTTCTACATCAACATGTGTCCCCTCTTCTCCATGTCTCTTCTACATCAACATGTGTCCCCTCTTCTTCATGTCTCTTCTACATCAACATGTGTCCCCTCTTCTCCATGTCTCTTCTACATCAACATGTGTCCCCTCTTCTTCATGTCTCTTCTACATCAACATGTGTCCCCTCTTCTCCATGTCTCTTCTACATCAACATGTGTCCCCTCTTCTCCATGTCTCTTCTACATCAACATGTGTCCCCTCTTCTTCATGTCTCTTCTGCATCAACATGTGTCCCCTCTTCTTCATGTCTCTTCTACATCAACATGTGTCCCCTCTTCTTCATGTCTCTTCTACATCAACATGTGTCCCCTCTTCCTCATGTCTCTTCTACATCAACATGTGTCCCCTCTTCTTCATGTCTCTTCTACATCAACATGTGTCCCCTCTTCTTCATGTCTCTTCTACATCAACATGTGTCCCCTCTGTGGAAAGAGACTCTGAAAGTTTCAGGAACAAAGATTCTCTCTCTTTTTGATCCATTTCTATAAAAACCTGTCTGAAAATGAGCTGATCAGATTTTGGCCACTTTATGATGTCATAACGATGTTTTGTCTTGTGTAACCATTAGCCAATCACCAACCAAGGTAACCCCCCCCCCCCACCTTATCACCTGAATCTCTGAATCTCTCCTAGAGCACCATTGAGTTCTTTTTAACCAAATGTCTCTCAGAGGGGCGTGGGGAGGGGCTCCTTATTTTCATCTAAAGTAACAGACAGAGAATCAGCACTTTGGAAACAGGGCTGAAACAGAGGGGATTATGGGTAATGCTGCAATGATCTGTTTGGTGTTTCAGCCAATCAGAGACAGGCTCTGTATATATCTGAGACCTGTGATATATTGATGAAAAACAGTATGATAGGGGACCTTTAAATGTGTTTCAGGGACGCACCAGGTTCTGGTTCAGAGGGACCCGTTCGATGGGGCGATGGAGCGCATGGCTCTGGGTTTGCTGGCTGGGATGGCAGCAGGGACGGCCATGAGGTCCTTCCTCTACATGCCCTTCTTCTTCTGCTGAAATGACCCCCCTCACTAACAAGGAAACACTCCATGCACCCGTCCGTGTGGGAAGAAAACCGTCTGTTTTTATATCATGTCTGCTGTAACGCTGCTCTTCTGGTTGTTCTGTCTTTATGTGCACGTTAGCATTCAACACTTGAGAAGCTGAAAACACGCTTTATAGAAACACTTAATTCCTGATAGTAAAGAACATTGGATGTACCGATGAGCATTTGAAAACGCCATGAAATTATGTTTTTAAATTTGCTGCCTGAATTTTACACTGAACAGTTTGAAAACTTGTATTCTGTGCTCGTGAATACTTTGATGTATTAAACATTTAAAAAGGGACAGTTTCTAAATCATTGGCTGGTTGCATTTGACAATCAGTGCATCTGTACACACACACACACACACACACACACACACACACACACACACACACACACACACACACACACACACACACACACACACACACACACACACACACACACACACACACACACACACACACACACACACACACACACACACACACACACACACACACACACACACACACACACACACACACACACACTGTTGCCTGTTCTTGCTAACAGTGTGAGTCAGAATAGGCACCCTTCAGTTAAAGAAGACTTTGTGATGTGGAGGGTTTAGGAAAAAGGTAGACCATAAGTCGGAATCATTTGTCGAGGTCTACGGTGGATTTTGACAGAGGTGGTAGAAGTACTCAGATCTTGTTGTAAAAGTAGAAGTACTCAGATCTTCTACTTGAGTTAAAGTAGAAGTACTCTGATCTAGTACTTGAGAAAAGTAGAAGTACTCAGATCTTGTACTTGAGAAAAGTAGAAGTACTCAGATCTTGTACTTTAAAAGTAGAAGTACTCAGATCTTGTACTTTAGTAAACATAGAAGTACTCAGACCTTGTAATGGGGTAAAAGTAGAAGTACTCAGATATTGTACTTGAGTAAAAGTAGAAGTACTCAGATCTTGTACTTTAGTAAACGTAGAAGTACTCAGACCTTGTAATGGGGTAAAAGTAGAAGTACTCAGATATTGTACTTGAGTAAAAGTACTCAGACCTTGTACTTGAGTAAAAGTACTCAGACCTTGTACTTGAGTAAGAGTAGAAGTACTCAGATCTTGTACTTTAGTAAACGTAGAAGTACTCAGACCTTGTAATGGGGTAAAAGTAGAAGTACTCAGATATTGTACTTGAGTAAAAGTAGAAGTACTCAGACCTTGTACTTTAGTAAAAGTACTCAGACCTTGTACTTGAGTAAAAGTAGAAGTACTCAGATCTTGTGATTCAGTAAAAGTAGAAGTACCAGAGTGTAGGAATACTCTGTTTCAGTAAAAGTCCTGCATTCAAAATGTTCCTCAAGTAAAAGTAGAAAAGTATTCTCATCAAAATATAGTGAAAGACAGTAAAAGTAGTCATTGTGCAGATTGGTCCATTTCAGAATAATAGATATATGTTTTATAATGATTGATCATGAAAGTGTTCTCAAAGCTGGTAAAGGTGCAGCTAGTTTGAATGACTTTGTATACTGCAGGGTAGCTGGTGGATTTACTCCAGGTGGAACTAAAGTCTGATTTAACACTTGATTAGATTTCTCATCATTCATCTGTGAAGTAACTAAAGGTATAAATACATGTGAAACTCCTTCCATGGACAGGAATGAACCCTTACTCTCAATGAAAACACATTTAAAAACTGAAACCGTGGACAAAGTATTCATCATTATTATTTATATCCAAAAAAGTAATCGCACTTAGTCAGTCAAAGCACATAAAACAGCAACAGGAGGAAAGGTGTTTTATTCTCACAGTAATGAGGATGTTATCACCTCAACAGACAGAGAGAGAGAAGACATGAAATGAACAGGAATCTGAGGATTTCATCTTCTACCATTTGAAAAACACCTTAAAGAAAGGTTTTCATTCGCTACATTCTAAGATTCAATATGAATTAAAAACCCAAAACGAATTGTTAAATTATGAAACTCCCATTCACTGACATCTCTTGCTCAAAACTCTAATTTATTACAGCTGATGTCCGTCTGCTTGTTGGCTTTGTTTGGTGCATCAAAGAATATATTGATCCCAAAGCCTGCTTTTAATTAAATCATGCTAACATGCTACATGCTAATACATCCAAAGGGACTTACAGTGCATACTTTGACTTCTTATTTTAATTATCCACAATATTTTATATTGTTTTATTTATATTGGGTATCATATTTTTATTTTTATTTTTAATTGTTAATTCTCTTTTCCACTTTTTAAAAGTATTTTAAGTATTGTATTATAATGTCTGAACACGCTTCTGCTTCTGTGATGAAAGAATTTCCCAAATTCTGATCAATAAAGTATCTATCCATCCATCCATCCATCCATCTATCTATCTATCTATCTATCTGCAGTACTGTGGACATGAAGCAATTTGGGGTTAAGTATTTTACCCAAGGACACTTAGACCTGTTGACTAGTATTTGAAATCTCACAACAGCTTATTTGGCAGGTATAAATGCGTTAACATTACATTTAGCTGACGCTTCTATCCAAATCACAAGAACGAAACACTTGTTTGAGCATTTGAAACCGGTGGATTTTCAGTCTAAGTTGGAAGAAAAGTAGACGTTCTTCTGTCCTTCATATCAACGGGGAGTTGTTCCACCATTTTGGAGCCAGGAGAGCAAACAGGCGTGTTTAAAACCACTCGACAAAATGAAAATATCTGCCCAAAGATCGACGTCAACCCATTGAGAAACCATATGTTAACAATGTCTAGACTGAAGTAACTCCTACAATTAAATACAGAGTTAAATCCCAGATGAAATGTCCGTTAGAGTGTCTTGAACACATTGTGTTCAGTGATTATGTTAAATGTCTGTTTCCTTGTCTTAGTATACAAAATGCTGGCATTAGGCTCCGACATTTTCTAAAGTATCTGCACCAGTTTGGACCAGTTTTACAGATGTGTTCAAACCTCGGTCAATTAAAAGCTCTGAGCATTTAGCGGCTCGGGAAAAACATGTTTGACTCGCACAAAATCTCCATTTAAATTATGTTTAAAATGTTAATGTCCTGGGTTCTTTTAAGACTGAAGCACTCATCTGTGCTCCGGTAAATCGTGAAATTAAATCCCAGATCAAATGTGCGTTAAAGGGTCTTGAACATATTCGTCTTATTATTTGTCCTCGTTGATGCTGCAAATGGAGATGCTGTGATGCAAGAAATATTTCAGACTTGGTTCGACAATAAAGCATCATTACTGTACGGTCAAGTATCGTACCGTACTGTACCGTAATGTACTGTATTATACCGTACCGTACTGTACCGTAATGTACTGTATTATACCGTACCGTACTAAACGGTATTATACTGTACCGTAATGTACTGTATTATACCGTACTGTACTAAACGGTATTATACTGTACCGTACTGTACCGTAATATACCGTACCGTACTAAACGGTATTATACTGTACCATACTGTACTGTATTATACTGTACCGTACTAAACGGTATTATACTGTACCGTGGTGTACTGTATTATACCGTACCATGGTGTACTGTATTATACCGTACCATGGTGTACTGTATTATACTGTACCGTGGTGTACTGTATTATACCGTACCATGGTGTACTGTATTATACCGTACTGTACTAAACGGTATTATACTGTACCGTACTGTACCGTAATATACCGTACCATACTAAACGGTATTATACTGTACCATACTGTACTGTATTATACTGTACCGTACTAAACGGTATTATACTGTACCGTACTGTAGTGAACTGTAGAGTCGTATCATCATATGGTAGATGGTTGAGGAGTATCTAAGTTCAGCCCATTGTCTTTACAAAAATAAACACTTTTAATCACCACTTATCTTTAAAATCATTCCTCTTTACTCCCTCTCCCCTTCCCTCTGTCCTCTCCTAACTTCCCCTCGGCCTGCAGTTTCCGGATCAGATCGTGCGGCCCCTTCCCCAGCAGGGCGGACGGGTGCCGGTACGAACCCCCCAGACGGTCCCACAGCGTGAAGTACTGCCCGTAGTTGTAGTCGAAGAACAGGTGGTGGTCGGTGTGGTGCGCCGATCCGTTGATGGCGGGGGTGAGAGCGAGGGGGACCCGGTAGTCCCCGTCGTGGATGGAGATGGTCCAGATGTTGACGAAGACGTAGAGGCCGAGGTAGAGCACTTTGTGAAGCGGGAACATAAATGGGTAGATGTGGTACGGGAGGCCCTGCATGAAGCCGTCCACCGGGTGGAAAGCGTGGCTGGCGAACGGAGACGGGATCTTCCAGACGTGGTGAGGCTTGTGGAACAGCTGAGAGAAGAGATTCAGAAGAGTCAAGGTTCAGTGAAGTTGTTTCAGTATGTAGTGTCTCTACTTTAAAGAGTCCTCTCCTGCTGATGTTCAGGTGTATATCAGTATGTAGTGTCTCTACTTTAAAGAGTCCTCTCCTACTGATGTTCAGGTGTATATCAGTATGTAGTGTCTCTACTTTAAAGAGTCCTCTCCTGCTGATGTTCAGGTGTATATCAGTATGTAGTGACTCTACTTTAAAGAGTCCTCTCCTGCTGATGTTCAGGTGTATATCAGTATGTAGTGTCTCTACTTTAAAGAGTCCTCTCCTGCTGATGTTCAGGTGTATATCAGTATGTAGTGTCTCTACTTTAAAGAGTCCTCTCCTGCTGATGTTCAGGTGTATATCAGTATATAGTGTCTCTACTTTAAAGAGTCCTCTCCTGCTGATGTTCAGGTGTATATCAGTATGTAGTGTCTCTACTTTAAAGAGTCCTCTCCTGCTGATGTTCAGGTGTATATCAGTATGTAGTGTCTCTACTTTAAAGAGTCCTCTCCTGCTGATGTTCAGGTGTATATCAGTATGTAATGTCTCTACTGGGACATGTCTCCATTCTTTAATATTCAAAAAGCTCTTTTCACCCTCTGTCTGACACCAGAGCCCAGTCTGCTCTGATTGGTTAGCTGGCCGGCTCTGTTGTTATTGGTCAACCGCTTAGAGATGTCTATCACGTACAATGTGTTGGAGCGCTAGCGAATAGAATTGCGAGGGAACACAGGGATTTTAGCCTCTGCAGACCATTTACATGCACAGAAACCTGGTAACACACTACAGGAAAGGGAAACCCCCCAAAAAGCAGAATAGGGCCTCTTTACAGTTATGGCAGACCATCCTAAGTCAGTGGTTTTATGCCAAATCTTTTCCGTAATGATTAAATCCACGACGCTAACGCAACCTCTCCCCGGGCCCGACCTGTCACCAAGCAACACACAAAAACTGGCAACTTTCATCGGTGCATGTCAGCTTATCGAACTGGCCGATCCCTAAACGTGACACAATGGTGCCAGTTAAATGCAAACATCGTGTCCAGTGGAATAACATATTGCTAATGATAGATAAATATGTGAACTGTAAACAGATGTACTGTATGTGCTGCAAAACAAAGTGAAGGTGAAGACACTTTGCGCAGCTAAGTTGGTCACATTGTGTCGAATGAGTTAGGTGTTGATGTTAAGTGCATTGTGTAGCCTGCAGGAAAGAAGAACCAAACAGAAACTACACCGCTCCTCACCTTGTAAATGAGCCGGTGGTGCAGGAAGCGATGAATCCAGTAAATGCACATATCAGTGAAGAGGAGGAAGGAGATCATACTGAGGAAGAGTCCGGGCCAGCCTGAGAGCAAACATGTCACACACCATGTCACACACCATGTCACACACACACCATGTCACACACACACCATATCACACACCATGTCACACACACCATGTCACACACCATGTCACACACACACCATATCACACACACACCATATCACACACCATATCACACACCATGTCACACACACACCATATCACACACCATGTCACACACCATATCACACACACACCATGTCACACACACACCACACACACACCATGTCACACACACACACACACACACACACACACACACACACACACACACACACACACACACACACACACACACACACACACACACACACACACACACACACACACACACACACACACACACACACACACACACACACACACACACACACACACACACACACACACACACACACACACACACACACACACACACACACACCATAACCGTTTCTCAATCTCGAGGATACTGGCTTCCAAGCCAATATTTCAAGGATGCTACGTCATCGAGTGCCGCCGAAGGACTGTTCCAATGTCCAGCATACTTGGAATTCCACCGAGGCCGCGTCCTTGGTTTGGGGTAATTTCGAGGCTGCACATGGGTAGACTTCGCGTCCTTAAAATCCCCACAATGCTTTGCGCACGGACCAATTTCCCCAAATCTGTGGTGGAAAATGTAAGGCGGGGCCTCTCATATGACGCACACTTGCACACTTGCTCGCCTGTTCCACTCTTCGTTTTCCGAATGCCAGGAAGTATTCTTGCCTAGCTTATGAAGGAAGTGACTCGGAAGACATGTGCTACCAAGCAAGCATCCTCGAGATTGAGAAACGGGCCATGTCACACATACACCATATCACACACCATATCACACACCATGTCACACACACCACTGAAAACAGGTTACATTCAGGGTGTTTAAATGTACTGGAAGATGGTCAAATCTTTGTCTAGCACTCACCCAGCGGAGAGTCGTGGACGTTGTCGTACAGTTTGCTGTACCCTCGGACTTCATAGAAAAACAGAGCCACAGTGGGAAGGCTGATCACAGGAAGTGAGGTCATCGCGTATCTGATCTCTCTCCGAACCTGATTCTGAGGGGGATTGAAAATAAAATAATAATTTATTAACTCAATAAATACCAGAGGCAGAAGTCACACCTCTATCTCTGTTATTATGGATCTATTGGCACTTGACAATGAAGACAAATCCAGAATAATGCAAGCCTTAACTTTTCTCTTCCAAATCAATGTGTACCTTGACCTTTTTAGCTGAAGACAAGAGACTTTACTGCGTCACAACAACTCGTTATATTTCAATATGAACTGATCTCACTTCAGGTCTTAGTATTCTTCAAACAAAGTGCTTTTATGGCCTGCTTTTCAGCTTTTGCCAGGTGTGCAGATGAGTGCCAGTGGGCCGAGTTTCAACTTCCTTCTCTAGGTGTCCATTTTATCTTCTTAAAACTATTTAATGCATTTCGGCCCTCTTAGATTTAGCTGACACTTTTATCCAAAGCTTTGTAAAATAAGTAAATTCAAGCCAACAAATAGTCCAGAATAATGTAGGTAAATTAAATTAATCAAATACGCTGATCTAGCTTAGCTGACCGGCTCTGTAGTGATTGGTGAACCGCTTAGAGATGTTCCGCCCCTTAGCCTATCACTTACAAGGTGTTGGAGCGCTAGCCAATAGCAGCGCGGGTGTTCCCCAGTGATGTCACTATGTTCTGGAAGTAAACAAAGGAGTGCAATGGAGGCGTTTTATTATACGGGCTCTTTACCTCGAGGAATTGTGGGTGTTTCATGAGATTGTGGTCGAAGATGAAGAAGTAGCTGATGGCCCCGAGGCCCAGGTAGAGGACGGCGGCCCCCAGGTTGGTGAGCACCAGCAGGCTGAGGATCTGCCTCAGAGCGCCCTCCTCAGGCCAGGAGGCCGGGAACACATAGGGGGTGAGGACGTAATGATCCGCAACATTCAGCACAAGATCCATGGTGAGATCTGTAACGAGAGAAAGAGAGCACACACTTTAAAACATGTTGAGAACACTACATTTCCCAGAAAGCACTGCTGTTAGTTTGAATTGAATTTGTTGATGAGAAATGATACTGGGTTCAGGCCATTCAATATTTTTACACCAATTTTCAGATGTTTTTAGGTTTTAAAGATAGCAGATCAACTGTATTTTGTCACCAGTTGAAAGACATAATGAGCTAATTTTAATAATCAGAATAATCTTTGTTATAAAACAAACCATTATCTACATGTCAGTAAAAGATTAGGTTTTATTACAGCTTATAGCTTATAAAATATGTCTTTATATGTATTAAACTGAAAAGACTCCATCTGCTGTTGACACAAATAAGACTTTCTAAAATGTATTTTAAAGAATGTCTTGACATGTCTTAAAAGAGAGAAATGTTAGATTTCTACATAGATTTGAGATCTAAAAGTCAGAGCCAAATTAAAAGGCCAACTGCTTTGCAAAACTTTCCAGTCTGTCTTCTTCAGTGCAATTATACTTTTACATGTATTAACAATTTCAAATGTTCAAAATATGCACACACTTCTTGTGAAGTTAAATATAGCATTTTGTCTTGATCCAAACACTTTGACACCTTGCTTTAAAACTGTGAATGTTTCTCTAACACAAGCATTGATACAACTACTATACAATGATGTGTACTGTACTGTATTTATTGTGGATGCTGGTTCTGATTTATTGTGCAGATGGACCTTGACTTCTGGATTTGGCTCTCTGATCCCTTGAAAGTGACCATTTTCCAACACTTCACAATTGTATCACACAATGCAAGCAATTAATACAATAAATACAACACATTTTAAAGCCAAGAACAATGTAAAAATCACACAAATGCACATTGATAATCTGCAGGAGCAGCTACATTACATCTGTGATTGAGATATCTCATTTTATGTAACGTTATTCCTGACACGCCGTTACGTAAAGGTAAATATATGTATTTTATAAGCATTAACGAACACCAAATTCAGCATCACGTGGTATTAAATGGTTATAAACAAAGTGCTCTGTCTTTATTTTAATGTATATAAAGTTAAATTCGCACTGTACCTTGTGTTTGTTGCTCGTATTCCGGTACAACAGTGAAGAGGATATGCACTAAGGTAAAAGCGAGCAAGCGACCAATCACACCTTTACGTCATAGAAGTGGCGTCCAATCAGCGCGCAGTTCCTCATCACGGCAGGCTTGTTATGGTTTCTGATTGGCCCACTGGTGGATCTGATCATGGTGCTACAGAAACAGCTGGAGCAGAGGCCGAAACGCCCACAGATTGTTATAGAAACGCAGGATAATGTTCCTTAATATGTGTTTTTAATATCTTTAAATACATTCATAGCATTAATTATATTGTGGGACCGGCTAAAATAAAACACAAATGCACTTAATGTTCGATTTTGAACCAAACTTCCTTTACAAACTGATAATTTGTCGGTTCTCTCAGGTTAATCTGAATCTAAATAACCTTCATTTAACAAAAAAATGATGTCGATGTAAGTGTTATGTGCACCTCTTTAATTCGGCCGATTCATTTTTAAGTTATTTTTTATTTTGACAACATTATTCTGGTATTTCCTGTCTCATTCTTTGTTTATGTAACTTGTTTGCTTGTTGAAAGGTGATGTAATTTCCTTTCTTAACGTTATTATTGAATCATTGCAATTCGGAATATTCCAGAACAGGCTTAGTGATTGAAAACGCATTTTTAATGTATTTAGATTGGGGATTTTTAACAAATTAGCAAGACTAAACTACTTTTGCATGATTTCTGAATGAAGTTTGGTTGCACTGTTTTAACAATACGTTTGCCTGTTAGAAAGGTGATGTAATGTCATTTTTATAACATTATTATTTAATCATTGCAATGCCGAATTTTCCAGAACATGTTTTCGTGATAGCAGAAGTATAATATTAAGTTATTTAAGTAATGTTTTTTTTAGCAAATCAGCTTGGAAAAATTATGTTTTGACAGATTTCTGAATGAAGTTTGGCACATAAATGCTACACTATAGGCTTTTATTGCCAAGTAGGTTCGTTTACACGAGGAATTTGTCTTGGTATTCATGGTGCATACATAAAGACAGCTAAAGAAGATTAAAAAAAAACACCCAAACTATTAAACATTAAGATATAGAAAAGTATTATAGAAGTTGGCTCATGTTATTTGCATCTACAGAGTTTAACAGTTGGATTAATGTCAGATAAAAACACATTGCTTCCACTCTGATAACAACCACAGGGTGTCGCCATCGCTCTAAACTCAGAGCTGGAGGATCTGATACTGTAACACAGCTCAACACACTGATTAATACATGATTATTATAGTCATACCACTGGAGGAGAGCAAATTAAACTCCTACATAATTCAGTATTAGAACCACCTACAGTATAATAGCCTCCTAAGCTACAGGTGTCATATGGGGATATCACAGCAGTGGAAAGTTCTGCTTTATTCTATAGAAGATGTATTTGATAATGACATATCGCCTCAGATCATAGATTTGTTAGTAGCCAGAATGAAATATGCTTTATCCAGTGGGTATGCTGTCCATTTTATATCCGATAATCTACCACCAGAAGCTTTCAGAAAATTATTTGGCCCTTTTTTTATAGCATGCTAGCTCTTGTTTTTGTTGTTGTTTGTTTCCCATCCCTCCTCTTTTTAATTCTTAGCTGTTAAAAAGCCTTTGCAGTTTTCTTTCTGACCCATTTTCATTACAATGTTTATATAAATGCCACTTTTTCTACGCCCTGATAGAAAAAGAAAGAAAAATGCTTTCATTTTCCGTTCCAATTCAGAGGTGAGTGTTACAATAATTTATCAAGACTTCCAAAAAGTATCTTTGGAAAATACATATGTTTATTTTTATAGATAAAGAGATCATTCACATCGAGGGAACACAGGGATTTTAGACTTTGCAGACCATTTACATGCACTAAAATCTATATAACACACTACAGGAAAGAGACAAACCAACAAACAGGATAAGGCCTCTTTAAAATCCTTTGTATGAGTAAAACACACTCATGTTATTGTGAAAGCTGGAGTGGAGGCATCTCGTCTTTAGTATAAAGTTTGCATTTTGAGCACTCAAAGTGTCTCTGAGGCAGTGAAGGCATCTCCCTCTGAGTGCAGACTCACGTCAACCAATCAGGATCTCTGCAGAGAGACTCCGCCCCCTGCTGAGAGCAGATAACCCGCTGCTCATCATCTCCTCAGAAGGCAACAACACTCGATCTGTCACTTTGGGAAATGTAATCAAAAAACTGCAGAAACTTGTCGCAACTGGAGACACACATTCTGACGCCTTCAGATTCCTGATTATCTCGTCACCGGCGTTGATGGCACTAACTTGAACATAACCTTTCTGACATTTTGTGGCAACCATGTCTTTTCATGTCTGCACTATTAAACAAACCCGTATTATTGGGTTATGTTGCAGGTACTGTTTTACCGAGTTCAAAATACCCACTTTAATGTGTAAAAAATCTCTGTCGTAGTAATGTTTCCAAATCGTATTAATCATATCAGTGTCATCAAACAGGGCAGACATGTCAGACGATTTACAAATAAAATGACCAAAGCCCTTATGAACCGACATAACCCTTTAGTTTTACCCACACAGATTAATCAACTTAACGTGTCCAGCGGCTCCCATCTGTAAATTGATGCTATCTCATGAGCACATTGACAACAACACATTTCATATTGGCGTATCAAAGTGTTCCTCACCTCCTCTTTGGGTTTGTTTGGTGCCACAGCTGCTGTTTGTTCAGTCGGTTCGGGCCGGGCTGCATCTGCTCATAAATAACAGTCTCATAACATTTCACGGAAAGAGAATTAACTTTGAAATTAGATTATGTTGTATGAATACTGCAAACATCATTTACCTCCATCCTGAATGGATTTATGTGACAAAAAGCACAGCTTTACTGCTGTCACACGAGATGCTCAGGGAATGTTTTGTAATCGTATAGAAAGCAGAATTACCTGCAACTTTGAGGGGGAAAACACAGTAATGCCTAACACAGCAAGTATTAACAAACCTTCTTAGGTTAAGATCAGAATGATAAGAAAAAAAGTGACAAATCTGAGAAATAGTAAAGATGTTGAGAAAAAGTGAAAATTCTTTTGAAAAATGCTCAGAAAAAGTGAAAATTCTGACGAAAGGCGAATATCCGAAAAATTCTGAAAAAAAATCGAATTAAAAAAAAAAAAGGTATTTAAAAAAAACATTCTGATAAAAAAGTTGGATTTAAAATAAATAGAAATTCTGATAAAATAAAGAAATCTGAAAAAAATATAATAATTCTGAAGAAAAAAATTGAACTTCAAAAAATTCTAAATTCTTATAAAAGGGAAAATGTTGAAAAAAGTTAAAATTCGGGAAAAAGTCAAAAATGTGGTAAAAAGTCATAGTTCTGAGAAAAAGTTAAAATTCAGAAAATTCTAAGAAGTCAAAACTCTGAAAGAAATTGAAAGCAAAAAAAAGAATCTGGATGTAAGAAACGTATTATAAATATTTGTTTCCATTCTGACCACCGACTGTAAATCTCTTAATGCTATAAAACACTTGTATTCCATCTACAAGACATGACACTCTACCTGCTTTCTGTCCATTTCTATTTACTCTAGCATTCATTACATTGAAATGTAATGCAACGCTTCTTGAGAAACTTCACTGAAAAGCATGTCCACCTGCTCCTGCTGCTGGCTCTAAGGGAAAGGTCAGGAGGTCACCATCCACAAAAACAACAAGTGGGTAGTACTCTTTATATATACAGTTTATGGTATCAATCCATCTTGCAGAAGTTGAGATGTTTCTAGTGCTAGTGGCACTAAATAAAATGTCAAGGGATCACCAGAGTTGGTAGGATCCATCCTAAAGAGTTTCTGAATGTCTTCACAATATGTCATGGCAATAAATCCAAAGGTTGTTGACCCATTTCAGTCAGGACCAGTGGACTGCATTCACCGTCAAATACAGGTAACAAACAATATTTACTGATGTCAATAGAATGGTGCAGTGATGACGCATTGGAAGTTAGCATTGCAAGGTTTCCCTCAACTGAAATCCAATGGAATTTTTCCATTGGATTTTGGATTAGTACAGAAAATAATCTCTGTGTCAAACAAACGTTTATGATACTGACATGTTTAGTTCAGTAGGATAATCTCCACATATTGACACCACTTTATGATTTCTGAAGTAAAAATCTAACATTTTGCTATAAACCGCTAAGCTAAAGGAAGCTAATGTTGGTCTATAAAGGAACTACAGCACGGTCACATGACTTCACGTCACCCCCGCTAAGCTAAAGGCGGCTAATGTTGGGCTATAAAGGAACTACAGCACGGTCACATGACTTCACGTCACCACCGCTAAGCTAAAGGCGGCTAATGTTGGGCTATAAAGGAACTACAGCACGGTCACATGACTTCACGTCACCACCGCTAAGCTAAAGGTGGCTAATGTTGGGCTATAAAGGAACTACAGCACGGTCACATGACTTCACGTCACCACCGCTAAGCTAAAGGTGGCTAATGTTGGGCTATAAAGGAACTACAGCACGGTCACATGACTTCAAGTCACCACCGCTAAGCTAAAGGTGGCTAATGTTGGGCTATAAAGGAACTACAGCACGGTCACATGACTTCACGTCACCACCGCTAAGCTAAAGGTGGCTAATGTTGGGCTATAAAGGAACTACAGCACGGTCACATGACTTCACTTCACCACCGCTAAGCTAAAGGTGGCTAATGTTGGGCTATAAAGGAACTACAGCACGGTCACATGACTTCACGTCACCACCGCTAAGCTAAAGGCGGCTAATGTTGGGCTATAAAGGAACTATAGCACGGTCACATGACTTCACGTCACCACCGCTAAGCTAAAGGCGGCTAATGTTGGGCTATAAAGGAACTACAGCACGGTCACATGACTTCACGTCACCACCGCTAAGCTAAAGGTGGCTAATGTTAGGCTATAAAGGAACTACAGCACGGTCACATGACTTCACGTCACCACCGCTAAGCTAAAGGTGGCTAATGTTGGGCTATAAAGGAACTACAGCACGGTCACATGACTTCAGGTCACCACCGCTAAGCTAAAGGTGGCTAATGTTGGGCTATAAAGGAACTAGAGCACGGTCACATGACTTCACGTCACCACCGCTAAGCTAAAGGAGGCTAATGTTGGGCTATAAAGGAACTACAGCACGGTCACATGACTTCACCACCGCTAAGCTAAAGGTGGCTAATGTTGGGCTATAAAGGAACTACAGCAAGGTCACATTACATATTTACTGGCGCATTTTATGTTGTAGAACAAACGTTAAAATCTGATCTGTAGGTCTTTAAGATTAACCTCTTTAAGGCATCATTAGCCCTCATGTCAATATGCAATTTTTCTCCTCAACAAATCAAAACATTGTGATTCAAACAACTTAAATATCATTCAAATGTAAATTGCCTTTTGGACGCAACGTACTCCACCCTCATCACACAGGTGGCACCTCCATCTCTTTGAAGATCCTTCACATCCTGAGAGAGCAGCAGTGTGATGTAAGTCTTGTGCAAAGAGGGGTAAAATCATTTTTTTTTTTTGGACGTGCTTCTTTGCTGCTTCGTACATCCGGGCCAAAACATATTGGCTCTCTTATTTCACTCTGTTGTGTAAGAGCGAGGTAATAAAAACCTTTCCCCTTCCCTTTGTCAGACAAGGTGCTTCAGAATGCTGCAGTCTTTTTTTTTTATTGCTTTTTAGATGTGTTGCCAACAAAATACCAACTGAAATTAAAAGTACCTGAGAGAACGACACACAGGGATTTATGCATGCACAATGAACATCTCGATTTCCTTAATTGATCAAATCTAAGCGTATTTTTTTCCCCTAGTACAAAAGATCAAAGTACTTAAGAGTAATTGGTTTTTTTCTTGCATTTTATTATAAAAACTCAGGCTTCGGAAGCAGAAGATGGCAGATTTTCATATAAACTGTAAAACTATGTGCTTTCTGGGATGTTTACTGTTAGACTATATTTGATTAAATCCATTAGGAAAAAAGATGCTCTCTGCATGTCTGCACACCTGAGTTTTCCTTCATCAGAAAACATTGTTGAATACTTTTTAAATATTCATTTTGCTTTTTGTTGAGAACTTTGGATTCATGATGGCTAAACTGTTCCCAGTAAAGAAAAGAAAAGGGAACAAGTGAAGGAATGAGGTTATAAGACGAAGAGATGAACGACAGAGAAATCAGTAGAAGAAGACATACAGGAAGTAAACTCTAAAGGGAACAGGAGAAGAAGACAGGCAGGAAGTAAACACTAAAGGGAACAAGAGAAGAAGACAGGCAGGAAGTAAACACTAAAGGGAACAAGAGAAGAAGACAGGCAGGAAGTAAACACTAAAGGGAACAAGAGAAGAAGACAGGCAGGAAGTAAACACTAAAGGGAACCGCAAAAGAAGACAGACAGGAAGTAAACACTAAAGGGAACAGCAAAAGAAGACAGACAGGAAGTAAACACTAAAGGGAACAGCATAAGAAGACAGACAGGAAGTAAACACTAAAGGGAACAGCTGAAGAAGACAGGCAGGAAGTAAACACTAAAGGGAACAGCAGAAGAAGACAGACAGGAAGTAAACACTAAAGGGAACAAGAGAAGACGACAGACCAGAAGTAAACACTAAAGGGAACAGCAGAAGAAGACAAACAGGAAGTAAACACTAAAGGGAACAGGAGAAGAAGACAGACAGGAAGTAAACACTAAAGGGAACAGCAGAAGAAGACAGACAGGAAGTAAACACTAAAGGGAACAGCAGAAGAAGAGGGACAGGAAGTAAACACTAAAGGAAACAGTAATCCAGTAGATGTGCTTCATCTCTCATGCAAATGTTTTTTTTGTATGCTGTTTGTATTTTCAATCAAATTCAGGCTCAATAATTTCAGTTAATCTCCATGGAAACACTAAGAGACTTTACACTCGAAGTCTTACAGCACATTTCAGCACAGTGGAGACTTTCATGACGTTAGTTCGACAAAAGCTTGCAAGTCCCGAGGGTTCACATTTAGATTCCTCCTCTCTCTATATATAAGTGCCATTAGCATTAAACGAGTTGTGTCAAATGAGGTGAAGTGCTCTGCGTGTGTCGCTCTTATTGTATAGCTGAGTTGTCTGCAGAGCGGAGAGAATATAAAGAGTAGAAATGTATGCTTTTAAAGTTAACTGGAAAGTAAGGAAAAGTGGAATCAGCATTTAATTGAGGCCAGCACTGACCAAGAAAACCAAAAGGATTAAAAAAGTTCTAACGCGCAAGAAAAGTTGCATTTAAGTTTCGACTATCCTGCCCTGATTCACACTCCAGAGAGAAAGTGAAAGTATTTTCTAGGTGTCTTGTGTTTGCATCGCAGAGGTTATTAGCCCTCAGTCTGGGGTTGTTGCCTTTGAATCATTAAGTAAAGGCAGAGTGTTTGAAGTGCCGTGATATAATGATCCTTGGCAACTCCATGAGTTCAAAGTAAATTGGCAAGGGTAAAAAAAAAAAAAAGGCTTTTCTGCCACTGAAGAAAATAGAGAAATCAGCCAGCTATGTTTAATAGAATTTTCATCAGTGCTCAACCAGTCTCTCAAATGGGTTATCTAAGATAATGGCTGCACGGGTTCATTACCTCCTTGTCAAATTAAATTTCTTTCTCTCCTCAAGGGGGGATTGGATAGTGATTACACATCTAACCAAAAGAAGAATCCAACTTTCACTCTGTAAAACGAAAAAAAAAAAGGGGTCCGCAATCACAGCACAATTACTCTTTTTCATCTGGAGACCTTTGTTGTTCTCTGACAGACGGAGGAGTGTCTAATGTGCGGCGCTGAAGAATCGCTTTGTTTTCTTTGTGAGGGTCTTAAGTGAAGGTATTGTGTGAAAATAAGGGCAATGCATAAGGCACACTTAGTTTAATAAAGCATTGCAGCAGGGCTTAAACGATTCGTAGTCATTGTTTTGTTTTATTTAAGGAATCAAGTAAATTAAATGTTGAATCGAGTCTGAAAATAAACACTCTTTTGCTAATATTAAATGCCTTTTAATACTACTTTAAACCTTTATTCCTATAAAGGCAAGTATACACTTACAGAACACCAAAGAAAAGTAAAGAACACATGTTAAATGGTATGGAGCGACTCATCTAAACAGTAGTTTACAAGATGTACAGTCAGTGTAAAGCTTTATAATAACAGACTATGATATGAATTGGACTCACTCAAAAAGAGAGCAACATGCTTGATGCTTTTTGACGTGTTCTGAAGCAGTTTCACGGCATCACAATTCATTTTAATTGGTCCAAATGTTAGCGGCGCCTTATTTCCTCTGTGAATTGCATTGTGGGAGAAAAATGCATCAACAGCAAAACATCCATTTGTTTCGGAACGCACTGAATTCACTTTACAATACGTTACTTTTATTGTGTGTAGTATTCATTTGGGACGAGGCTGTGTGCAGTGGTGAAAAGCAACTGCGTACGTTTACTTGAGTATTTCAATGTTTTGCTACTGTGTACTTCTACTCCACTACATGTCAGAGGTAAATGGTGTATTCCTACAATCTGGTACTTCTGCTTTTACTCAAGTACATGATCTGAGTACTTCTACTTTTACTCAAGTACAAGATCTGAGTACTTCTATTTTTACTCAAGTACATGATCTGAGTACTTCTACTTTTACTCAAGTACATGATCTGAGTACTTCTACTTTTAATCAAGTACAAGATCTGAGTACTTCTACTTTTACTCAAGTACAAGATCTGAGTACTTCTACTTTTACTCAAGTACATGATCTGAGTACTTCTACTTTTACTCAAGTACAACATCTGAGTACTTCTACTTTTACTCAAGTACATGATCTGAGTACTTCTACTTTTACTCAAGTACAAGATCTGAGTACTTCTACTTTTACTCAAGAACATGATCTGAGTACTTCTACTTTTACTCAAGTACATGATCTGAGTACTTCTACTTTTACTCAAGTACAAGATCTGAGTACTTCTACTTTTACTCAAGTACATGATCTGAGTACTTCTACTTTTACTCAAGTACAAGATCTGAGTACTTCTACTTTTACTCAAGTACAAGATCTGAGTACTTCTACTTTTACTCAAGTACATGATCTGAGTACTTCTACTTTTACTCAAGTACAAGATCTGAGTACTTCTACTTTTACTCAAGTACATGATCTGAGTACTTCTACTTTTACTCAAGTACAAGATCTGAGTACTTCTACTTTCACTCAAGTACATGATCTGAGTACTTCTACTTTTACTCAAGTACAAGATCTGAGTGCTTCTACTTTCACTCAAGTACCCCTTGTTCAATTCATCCTCCTTAGCAACGGTGTGTTCTGCTTAGCAACAGGCTGCTAACGAAAAATAACAGACCTCTGGAATGTCCAAATTGACCAATCAGAATCGAGTATTCAACCAAGCTGTGTGTTTAACTCAAATAATGCAGGATATATCATAATAAATAGTCTGGTAAATGTGAGTTTTAGTGATAAGGTTAATGGATCATCACACAGTTACTTCATATACTATCAGGAGGCCAAATTAACAAGGATTTAAATAAATAAATAAAGCATTAACACATGACGATTTCTGAATGAGATGTGAAGAAACGTCAGAAAATAAAGACTCTATGGTATTTTAAACACATCCTCAAACTTCCAATGATAATGCGTCTGCACTCCAGTATTCACGACACCTGACCACAACCAAATATGAAGTTTGTCATTCATTTTTTTGTCCCATGGCTGATCAACCTGTGTGAACCGAAGGTGACGCCTCGGCTCGGGGCCCTCACATCATGAACGTTCACATTACGAAATGGTAAAATCTGAAGCCATGTGTGCTCCATTTATTATTTATCAGCTCCTGGATGCATGTCAGTATTTATTTGTTCCGTTGCCTCCTCGTATATTCATGACATGAATAATGCCGTGTATGTTAATCAGATGGCAGACCAAGCGCAGAGTCTCAAAGCATCCTTCTGGAAAAATCAATCATCTGCACGGCCTCCTCAGCATCAAACATCTCCACTGCTCCCCAGACAAGATCACAGCTGAGGAGTGAGCCATCTTTTCTTTCTTTTTTTACATATTGCTGGACTCACTACTGATTAGCAACCCCACTTCTTCCCCTCTGATAGATGCTTTGTGCCTGATTTTAATGAACTGCTTTGCATTAGTGAGCCCTTCTCTACTCCCTGTGCACTTGTCTGGCAAACCAGGGCAAAAATAAGGGAAACAAATCAGTCCACACATCTATCAGAAAGCAGCCGGCCAGGCGGACTCTGAGCCAGGACAGAAATATTGACAAAATGTCTGCTAGCCATCTTATTATCTTGCCCAGGGTTGCAGTTGGCAAAATAGCACATGCTGGAAGCAGTGGTGGTGTGTGTGTCCGTGTGTCCATGTGTGTGTGTGTATGTATGTGTGTGTGTGTGTCCGTGTGTGTGCGTCCATGTGTGTGTGTGTGTGTGTCCATGTGTGTGTGTGTGTCCATGTGTGTGTGTGTGTCCATGTGTGTGTGTGTGTCCATGTGTGTGTGTGTGTGTGTGTGTCCATGTGTGTGCGTCCATGTGTGTGTGTGTGTCCATGTGTGTGTGTGCGTCCATGTGTGTGTGTGTGTCCATGTGTGTGTTCTGCTGGTAGAAAGAAGCCAATGTTTGCAGAGCTTGAAACCCCAGACACCCTGTTGTTGTACTGCTGAGCTTTGAGAGCTGCGCCATCATCTGTGGTATTAGTGTTTCTGGCTGTGAGAGTGATACCAAATGAGAACACATCTGATAATGAGTGATTCGCTCTCTACATGTCTGCTCTCAGTGCGAGTTGCTGGTATATTTGCTGTGGCAACACGAGCCAGACACCAGTTGCTCGCACCAGTTGCTCAGCCGAGAATATGTCCAAGAAAATGTAATGAAAATAGCGCTGTGTCATCGTTGTTGCATCGAGTCGAGCCACGGGAATCAGGAGTCATTACGAGCCACCGCCAACACCATCTTTTTTATATTTTTTATAGAAACTACATTTATTTAGTTTAGTTTTATGTAGCACACAGGTTCAAAACTCAAATGTGTAAAGCAGGTTATGTATAGAGTGCAGGAATGAGTCTGATAAATCTGAAATGAATCAACATTTTAGAACTTCCTGTTCCCTCGTCTAGAAGTCAATGGTTTTCTGAATGTGTTTTTGGTTAGCAGTCTGAAATAAGGTCTGTGGTTAACTCAAGTCGAGCATTCACCGCCATTAGCTTAGCAGTGGTGTTGAAGTCATGTGACTGTAACTGAAGAGATTGCATTTACGCTTCTGGATGTCAATGGTTTTTTAAATATGTTTTTGGTTGTTATCCTGAAATAAGGTCTACAGTATGGTAAACACAAGCTGAAGAGATTTAAACCTTTTGTTTTACGACATAAAATATGTCAGTAGATCTGGTGAGTTTAAAAACAGAGGTTGCTAACAAGTGTCTAAATGAGATGACTAAATTTCATCACGCCCAACATTAGCCACCTTTAGCTTAGCGGTGGTGACCTGAAGTCATGTGACCGTGCTGTAGTTCCTTTATAGCCCAACATTAGCCTCCTTTAGCTTAGCGGTGGTGACGTGAAGTCATGTGACCGTGCTGTAGTTCCTTTATAGCCCAACATTAGCCACCTTTAGCTTAGCGGTGGTGACGTGAAGTCATGTGACCGTGCTGTAGTTCCTTTATAGCCCAACATTAGCCACCTTTAGCTTAGCGGTGGTGACGTGAAGTCATGTGACCGTGCTGTAGTTCCTTTATAGCCCAACATTAGCCGCCTTTAGCTTAGCGGTGGTGACGTGAAGTCATTGACCGTGCTGTAGTTCCTTTATAGCCCAACATTAGCCGCCTTTAGCTTAGCGGTGGTGACGTGAAGTCATGTGACCGCGCTGTAGTTCCTTTATAGCCCAACATTAGCCTCCTTTAGCTTAGCGGTGGTGACGTGAAGTCATGTGACCGTGCTCTAGTTCCTTTACTTCAGAACTCATAAAGTGGTGTTAATATCTGGAGAATATCCTGCTTAACAAAACGTGTAAGTATTATAAACGTTTTCTGCAAAAAACATTTTCTGCATAATGCAAAAGCCAATGGAGAAATCCCTTTGGGTTTTTGTAGAGGGAACCAGGGAGATACTAACTAGCTGTGCTTCAAATTAGACCTTTAATGTGTGCTGTTCATACAATGACTTTGTTCCCTTAGTTCAGAAATGCATCCTTGTATTACTTTATTAAGCCCGTTGAATTATTAAACTGCCCTCTCATCTCTTCTGTGAAGGATAACAAACGCCTGTGATTAGAGGTATCAGAGATAACACGAGGAACTGTCAAGAACTCCTTCCAAGATCAGGATGTAAATGCATGAAATCAAAGCATCGCAGAGGGAGACTATTGAAATAAAAAAGGTTGAATTTAATAACGCTATTAGTGCTTTCAATGGTATGAATTATGCATTCAAAAGCACACATTAAAAGTAGAGGAAATTGGTTTAAAATTAGATTTTTCATAAATCTATGCATGAGTATAGATGTGATGTACCCAGCAAAGTGAATGTTGCCAGGGGTGATCAAATTGTTTGTGTACAAAGACCACAAACATAGGAAGTGTCGCTTTACAGAAATGAGAGAACCATCCAGGTTCTCTAAGTTACTTTTGCCATACTTCTCTTTGGTACACAAGAATACAAATTGAGACCCAGCATTGAAACTATTCCTTAAGCCGATTGCTGATGAATTAAATATATGATCTTATGTTTGATGCCCCAACGAGTCAAGTCTTTAATGCCAAATGTAACTTTACAACCTTAATGACAAAACATGTTCTTCACCATCTTATCTCAGTGTGTGTGCATGCTTTGCAGAAAGCACAGCTGAGGCTTTGATGAATGTCATTAGCTTTGCAGGTATTTGGTCATGAACCAGAGTAACTCACTGACATTCATTGAGTCATTGATCTCTGTCAGAAATATGCTGTAATTAAGAAAGGCAGGGATGTGAGAAATATGAAATGGGATGAGATTGCTCCGTCCTCTGCACAGCTTTAAAGGGAACGTTTACAAATTCACCTTTTTGACTTTTGTTGATTTCCTTTCATAATTTCCTTTAATTTAGTTGATCAATTTCCTGTTCCATGATACAACTCTGCTCCTGCTGTTCTGAGACTTTACGATTGTGACTATAGCATCCTGTTGTCCGACTAAAGGGTGTGGCAGAGATTACATATGTTTGCCTGGTTCCCTGGACTGAAAGCCAATAGGATTTTTCCATTTGATTTTGGATTCTTGCAGAAAATCATCTCTGTGTCAAAAGAACGTTTATGAGACTTTCACATTTAGTTCAGCAGGATAATCTCAACCATATAACTGCACTTTAAGATTTCTGAAGTAAAAAGCAAATGTTGGGCTATAAAGGAACTACAGCACGGTCACATGACTTCACGTCACCACCGCTAAGCTAAAGGAGGCTAATGTTGGGCTATAAAGGAACTACAGCAAGGTCACACGACTTCACGTCACCACCGCTAAGCTAAAGGAGGCTAATGTTGGGCTATAAAGGAACTACAGCACGGTCACATGACTTCACGTCACCACCGCTAAGCTAAAGGAGGCTAATGTTGGGCTATAAAGGAACTACAGCACGGTCACATGACTTCACGTCACCACCGCTAAGCTAAAGGAGGCTAATGTTGGGCTATAAAGGAACTACAGCAAGGTCACATGACTTCACGTCACCACCGCTAAGCTAAAGGAGGCTAATGTTGGGCTATAAAGGAACTACAGCAAGGTCACATGACTTCACGTCACCACCGCTAAGCTAAAGGAGGCTAATGTTGGGCTATAAAGGAACTACAGCAAGGTCACATGACTTCACGTCACCACCGCTAAGCTAAAGGAGGCTAATGTTGGGCTATAAAGGAACTACAGCAAGGTCACATGACTTCACGTCACCACCGCTAAGCTAAAGGTGGCTAATGTTGGGCTATAAAGGAACTACAGCACAGTCACATGACTTCACGTCACCTCCGCTAAGCTAAAGGAGGCTAATGTTGGGCTATAAAGGAACTACAGCACAGTCACATGACTTCACGTCACCTCCGCTAAGCTAAAGGAGGCTAATGTTGGGCTATAAAGGAACTACAGCACGGTCACATGACTTCACGTCACCACCGCTAAGCTAAAGGAGGCTAATGTTGGGCTATAAAGGAACTACAGCACGGTCACTTGACTTCACGTCACCTCCGCTAAGCTAAAGGAGGCTAATGTTGGGCTATAAAGGAACTACAGCACGGTCACATGACTTCACGTCACCACCGCTAAGCTAAAGGAGGCTAATGTTGGGCTATAAAGGAACTACAGCACGGTCACTTGACTTCACGTCACCTCCGCTAAGCTAAAGGAGGCTAATGTTGGGCTATAAAGGAACTACAGCACGGTCACATGACTTCACGTCACCACCGCTAAGCTAAAGGTGGCTAATGTTGGGCTATAAAGGAACTACAGCACGGTCACATGACTTCACGTCACCACCGCTAAGCTAAAGGAGGCTAATGTTGGGCTATAAAGGAACTACAGCACGGTCACTTGACTTCACGTCACCTCCGCTAAGCTAAAGGAGGCTAATGTTGGGCTATAAAGGAACTACAGCACGGTCACATGACTTCACGTCACCACCGCTAAGCTAAAGGCGGCTAATGTTGGGCTATAAAGGAACTACAGCACGGTCACATGACTTCACGTCACCACCGCTAAGCTAAAGGTGGCTAATGTTGGGCTATAAAGGAACTACAGCTCGGTCACATCACTTCACGTCACCACCGCTAAGCTAAAGGTGGCTAATGTTGGGCTATAAAGGAACTACAGCATCTCATTTAGACACTTGTTGGCAACCTCTGTTTTTAAATTCACCAGTGAGGTATTTACTGACGTATTTTATGTCGTACGAAAAATAATCTCTTCAGCTTGTGTTAACCACAGACCTTATTTCAGGCTCGCAACCAAAAACAAGTTCTAAACCCATTGAGTTCCAGACCAGGGGACAGGAAATGCCCAAATTGCCAACATTTCTTTGTTTTAGGACCCATTCCGGTGCCACTTTCTTTCATGATATATAGTGGCCATTAGAGAGAC
>NC_136907.1:3034150-3072376 GCF_949606895.1 Notothenia rossii
CTGTCCATTAACCACAACCAGGGTCAAGCTAAGCCCCTCCCCTTCAGACCGAACCCAACCATCCATTCACCACAACCGGGGTCAAGCTAAGCCCCTCCCCTTCAGACCGAACCCAACCATCCATTCACCACCACCAGGGTCAAGCTAAGCCCCTCCCCTTCAGACCGAACCCAACTATCCATTCACCACCACCAGGGTCTAGACCCCGGGGGGTTTCATCAGATCGGTTCTCCCCTCCCGAATGATACTCCTGCACAACGGGGCCTAATCGCCAAAACTCCATCAAATTCATTTGTGTATTCCTGGCAATAAATATATATTCTTACATCAAAACCGTTTCTCCTGATTGAAGTATTATTAGAAACAACACGGCGACTCCACGGCGATCCCTCATAGAAATTAATATTTGAACTTATTACAGGTTTCTTGGACCTCCTTCATAAATGAGTTTTTCTATACTTTTGCAGATTAAGAGGGGGCCGTCACATAATTTCTCTGTAATTGAATTAGACAAAGCAAAGAAGAGAGTGACACTTAATTTCATTATGAATTAATAACTTTTGGGCGTTAAAATGACAGTTGTAATGAGCTGCTATCGTGAGGCATTTCCTACTGGGAATAAAACACATTCTCAACTTCCCCAAACTTTTGGATATAGAATTGAAACGCAGCTGTAAAAATAAATAAATGGTCTAATTTTCGCCTGGAAAACAGGTGCTCAGGATAATGCCATAAACAAGACTCTGTTTTTTTGTTATTTCCTCGTGTTATAGAGAGCTTTGTGCACATAATGAATGATATTTCAGAGCCAAAACAACACGCTGCCTTGAAGGGAATAAGCCAATACTGCATTATCTCCAAAGAAACCTTGCACCTTGTTTCCTTTTTCCTCTCTGATGGAGCTATTCATCATTAATCTAATCACGCTCGGTGTTCATCCAAAATGTAATACAATTATGGGCTATAACTGTTCTCAGGATATTAAGCTGTATCTAGGCCACGGCTGGCTCAATAAACACCTTCTAATAATGTCTTTTAGTGGTCTCCGGAGCCTCTTATCCCCACACATCTAGGGCTCAAATGAGTTTGTTGCACAGATGCACATCAGTCCTGTTAATGGGGACAAAAAAGGAAAGTCAGTGGAGCTTCTCTACATCCAGACATCCAGACCTTTCTCCTCTCAGGCGTGATTATCAAACCCCCAAAACACTCTCCTCCTGTCACTGATCTGGCTCCATTTCCTTCACTCATTTCAACCCGGCTAAAAAACTCCCCAGGACGTGAAAGGACTTTACGTTTTTTGTATATAAAAAGGCATGATTTAACCAACTAGCATTTACCTAGTGAAGCAACAGGTGAGCAAAGCTTCATTTGTTATTAAAGCTAAAAATCAAGTGCAAAAGAAGTGCATTGTCTCTAATGGCCACAAGGGGGCAACTCCCCTGGTTACAAAAATAGTCCAATTGTATAGAAGTCTATGAGAAAATGACTTTACTTCTCATTTGATTTATTACCTCGGTGAATATTTTCCAGACAAGTTTACAATCTCAATCTCTATCGGCAAGTGTTCTTCCAGACAACGTGGTGTTTGTTTACGTAAATTAGGGTCCTTTTTAGAGTAAAATGTACGATAAAGCAGGGTATTCTTTATGGTGGGGCTTTTCAAAATCAGTTTTCAGTTCAACATGAAAATGTGCTTTTCTGCGCTTGGTTACTATTTCATTAGTCTCAGGAAAAACAATTCTAGTTTGGGTTTAAATACCTACGGAATTGGCGAGACGAATAAATTAACAGTGGTCTCTTTGGGCAAAGTCGAACCACAAATCCACCTTAACCATATTTCCGAACAATCACGTGAAATACGTACAAATTGACGTGTTGGAGTATAGCTACATACAGGGTAAGATAACATTATCTATCAAACTGGAAGTGAAATTAAAGACGAAAACTCACTAACAAAGTCCTTTTTAGCGAAACACAAGTCTACAGTTCATCTGTGTGTACGACCTTGACCGGAGAATGGTGTGTTTGCTGCATGCGTGTTAGTGTGTGTATCTTTTTCCAGGATTAGCTCCTCATTTCCTTGGCACAGTTCCTTCACTCAGGGATGCTCTGCTGTGTACACAGATCCACACAAAGCCCCCGATGTCATTTCACTGATACGACTGTGTCACAACACCTGAAACACACAGGCTCCTCTGTTGTTATTATCAGGACACAAGAGGAGGGACAGGATGAGGGACTCCATTAATTCAATGTCTCCTCTTCTGTCACTTGACCTTGATGAGGTTTTATTTTTAGATCTCGTGCTCACAGTTTTACGCTTTAAAGATGAGTAGCAGCAAGACTAGGGCTGCATAATTAGCCAGAAATGTTATTGAAATTGCAATATGGACAAGTGCAATATTCAAATAGCAGGAAGCAGAATATTTGTTAAAGGCTAAATATGTGGTACAATACATTTTGAATGACGTATTGTGGAGCTGCAGAGATATCCAGTTTTCTACAGAATAACCAAAATAACGGTGTAGGAATATAACACATAACAACTAAACTTCATCACGACCAACATTAGCCGCCTTTAGCTTAGCGGTGGTGAAGTGAAGTCATGTGACCGTGCTGTAGTTCCTTTATAGCCCAACATTAGCATCCTTTAGCTTAGCGGTGGTGAAGTGAAGTCATGTGACCGTGCTGTAGTTCCTTTATAGCCCAACATTAGCCGCCTTTAAATTAGCGGTGGTGAAGTGAAGTCATGTGACCGTGCTGTAGTTCCTTTATAGCCCAACATTAGCCACCTTTAGCTTAGCGGTGGTGACGTGAAGTCATGTGACCGTGCTGTAGTTCCTTTATAGCCCAACATTAGCCTCCTTTAGCTTAGCGGTGGTGACGTGAAGTCATGTGACCGTGCTGTAGTTCCTTTATAGCCCAACATTAGCCTCCTTTAGCTTAGCGGTGGTGACGTGAAGTCATGTGACCGTGCTGTAGTTCCTTTATAGCCCAACATTAGCCACCTTTAGCTTAGCGGTGGTGACGTGAAGTCATGTGACCGTGCTGTAGTTCCTTTATAGCCCATCATTAGCCACCTTTAGCTTAGCGGTGGTGACGTGAAGTCATGTGACCGTGCTGTAGTTCCTTTATAGCCCAACGTTAGCCACCTTTAGCTTAGCGGTGGTGACGTGAAGTCATGTAACCGTGCTGTAGTTATTAAATTGCCCATATAGGCGGAGCTCCTTGTTTCTGACGTCATAGAAGTGTTCAAATCTGGATCAGTCTGTATCAGATCCGTTGCAGCCCTCTTTTTAGAGATTTGGGTATGGAGGAAAATAGAGAGGGTTGTGTTTTCTGACACTTGGTGAGTTCCCTGACACACCGGGGACACATGTTCATGTATAAAAGACGCACAAAAGTGCATTTCGCATGATAGGTCCCCTTTAATATAATTGCTTTCAACTAACCTAATACAGTTGTGTGAAATCTGTTAACGTAATACATTTAATTAAAGTCAACGTTTCAGTTTTTTCCGTGAGTGTGTCTGTGAATAATTCTGTTTTACTGAACTCAATAAGCTACTTAAAATGGATATATAGTAAGTCAAAGGATTACAAAAAAATCTAAAGATGGTTTTTTATTTTACTTAATAACATATATAACTTTGTAGCTTTGTAATTTGTAAATATGTACATTTAATGTAAAAGAGGAACAAAACATTTATTTAGAATTGTGTTAATTTAAGATTTTAGGCCATTTTCATGTTATCCTGCCAGTCACTAACAAAAGATGCATGTGGTATTTTAAAGCTGTTCCATAGGCTCAGTGTAGCTGTGAATGATACCAATAATATAAAATGCACTTTTTACAAAGCTGCTTCCAGAATGAATTACACATAATTGTTTGAACGGAAAGTAATGGATGCCACCTGTTGACCTTTTTAAACTGGTTGCATCTTTATCAGTTCAGAATGATTAAAAACATCTGATCTATGTCGCAGGTGAGGGAAAAAATCTCTCCTGATTAAACTTGTCTATTTCATCACGTGAAAGCCAGATGGATCCTTAGAGGTTCACTTAACTTTCAGCAGGAGGTGAGTTTTGAGAGGAGGGAGAGCTTCGTCACCTGCCATATCCAACGTGAGTCTGAAACTAATTAATGCAGCATATGTGCCTCGTTTGAAGAGAGCCAGCTTCGAAATACAAACACATCCATCTCTGAGTTTACATAAAACACATATCCTTTTTAAATGGTTTCCATGGTGTCACTGACTTCCTTAATCGACTTCCCATTACGAACTCAGAACGTTATCTCAAGCTTTTTCTTTTTTACTTCCTAAAAATCATGCTGTGATACATTTTTTTATTTATACTTCTGCTATGAACCTGTTTCCTGGAAGTAGTGGAGTACAAATATTTCGTTATTGTAAAATAAATAGTTCACTACTTATTTTTCTGACAACTTTTTACTTTGCCTTCTACTTCTTACATGTTGAACACAAATACCTGTACTTTCTACTTCTCACATGTTGAACTCAAATACCTGTACTTTCTACTTCTTACATGTTGAACACAAATACCTGTACTTTCTACTTCTTACATGTTGAACTCAAATACCTGTACTTTCTACTTCTTACATGTTGAACACAAATACCTGTACTTTCTACTTCTTACATGTTGAACACAAATACCTGTACTTTCTACTTCTTACATGTTGAACACAAATACCTGTACTTTCTACTTCTCACATGTTGAACACAAATACCTGTACTTTCTACTTCTTACATGTTGAACACAAATACCTGTACTTTCTACTTCTCACATGTTGAACTCAAATACCTGAACTTTCTACTTCTTACATGTTGAACACAAATACCTGTACTTTCTACTTCTTACATGTTGAACACAAATACCTGTACTTTCTACTTCTTACATGTTGAACACAAATACCTGTACTTTCTACTTCTTACATGTTGAACACAAATACCTGAACTTTCTACTTCTTACATGTTGAACACAAATACCTGTACTTTCTACTTCTTACATGTTGAACACAAATACCTGTACTTTCTACTTCTTACATGTTGAACACAAATACCTGTACTTTCTACATCTCACATGTTGAACACAAATACCTGTACTTTCTACTTCTTACATGTTGAACACAAATACCTGAACTTTCTACTTCTTACATGTTGAACACAAATACCTGTACTTTCTACTTCTTACATGTTGAACACAAATACCTGTACTTTCTACTTCTTACATGTTGAACCCAAATACCTGTACTTTCTACTTCTTACATGTTGAACCCAAATACCTGTACTTTCTACTTCTTACATGTTGAACCCAAATACCTGTACTTTCTACTTCTTACATGTTGAACCCAAATACCTGTACTTTCTACTTCTTACATGTTGAACACAAATACCTGTACTTTCTACTTCTCTCATTTTCCAAACAGGCTGGTTCCTTTAGTCTGAATGTGTGTTTGGTGGCGTGATCATTATTATTTCGAGTCATTGCGTGCCTATTGATTTGAACACGATCCGTGTATCCATCATTTCCTGGTCTTCTCTAAAGAAGAGGGACCAATGGAAACGTTGTCATGTTGCCGTTGTTCAGCATGGAAACATTCATTAGCTAACAATGACATTATTGTTCTATTAATATAAAGGGAGGTCAGGTACTCTTTAAAACAGCTGCTAGTTATGGGTACTTTTTACTGAAGTACATTTCAAAGCCTCTTTACTTTGACTTGAGTAAAGAAGTTTAGTCAGTACTTCTACTTTCACCAGAGTATTTTTAAACAAGAGTATCTTTACTTCTACTTCAGTAAAGGATGTGTGTACTTTTGCCATCTCCGCTCATTAGTACAGTAACTGAGTAAATGTATTTCGTTTCCACCTCTACCTCAAAATGTGACAGTGTAGTCCTTGGAAAGAGAAAGGTCCTGCTGTGAGCAGAGTGGCCATTATCCTCTGCTTCCTCTCTTCGGTTAGCTCTCTCAATTATCCGCTCCCTCCCCACGCGGCTGACAGCCGTGTTGGCAGGTGTGTCCTTTCCTCGACGCACTCACCTCTCCACATGGGAAATTAGTCTGTGCAGGTAGCCTAAAGCAGCTGACATCCCCCAGCAGCATGCCCTTTCATTATAGAGAGGAGGTGGGAGTGAGAGGAGGAGGAAGAACTAAAGCTGAACACCCAACACCAAAATGCTAACTCTGAACTGTAAGATGCTTGAGTTGAAAGAGTTCATTTACTTCATAGCATTATTATGAAGAAATTCCTCCACAAGCAAAGAGTATAGAAATCCAGACATTAGCCATAATTTAAGCACTTCTGGTGCCCTTGCATTGAAGTCAAGCTTAGCGGTGGTGACGTGAAATCAAGTGACCTTGCTGTAGTTCCTTTATAGCCTAACATTAGCCACCTTTAGCTTAGCGGTGGTGACGTGAAGTCAGGTGACCATGCTGTAGTTCCTTTATAGCCTAACATTAGCCACCTTTAGCTTAGCGGTGGTGAAATGAAGTCATGTGACCGTGCTGTAGTTCCTTTATAGCCCAACATTAGCCACCTTTAGCTTAGCGGTGGTGACGTGAAGTCATGTGACCTTGCTGTAGTTCCTTTACAGCCCAACATTAGCCACCTTTAGCTTAGCGGTGGTGACGTGAAGTCATGTGACCTTGCTGTAGTTCCTTTACAGCCCAACGTTAGCCACCTTTAGCTTAGCGGTGGTGACGTGAAGTCAGGTGACCATGCTGTAGTTCCTTTATAGCCCAACATTAGCCACCTTTAGCTTAGCGGTGGTGACGTGAAGTCATGTGACCTTGCTGTAGTTCCTTTACAGCCCAACATTAGCCACCTTTAGCTTAGCGGTGGTGACGTGAAGTCAGGTGACCATGCTGTAGTTCCTTTATAGCCCAACATTAGCCACCTTTAGCTTAGCGGTGGTGACGTGAAGTCATGTGACCTTGCTGTAGTTCCTTTACAGCCCAACATTAGCCACCTTTAGCTTAGCGGTGGTGACGTGAAGTCATGTGACCTTCCTGTAGTTCCTTTACAGCCCAACATTAGCCACCTTTAGCTTAGCGGTGGTGACGTGAAGTCATGTGACCTTGCTGTAGTTCCTTTACAGCCCAACATTAGCCACCTTTAGCTTAGCGGTGGTGACGTGAAGTCATGTGACCGTGCTGTAGTTCCTTTATAGCCCAACATTAGCCGCCTTTAGCTTAGCGGTGGTGACGTGAAGTCATGTGACCGTGCTGTAGTTCCTTTATAGCCCAACATTAGCCTCCTTTAGCTTAGCAGTGGTGACGTGAAGTCATGTGACCGTGCTGTAGTTCCTTTACAGCCCAACATTAGCCACCTTTAGCTTAGCGGTGGTGACGTGAAGTCATGTGACCGTGCTGTAGTTCCTTTACAGCCCAACATTAGCCACCTTTAGCTTAGCGGTGGTGACGTGAAGTCATGTGACCGTGCTGTAGTTCCTTTACAGCCCAACATTAGCCACCTTTAGCTTAGTGGTGGTGACGTGAAGTCATGTGACCCTGCTGTAGTGTTAGAAATTAAAATCAATGTTGATATGGCGTAATTTGAATTAAATACACTATTCGATTTAAATCAGTTTTATTCTGAAAAACCGGAAGTTCTCACTATTAGCTTAACACTTTTATTCTGAAAATTCGTCACTTCCGGTTAGCATTTAGCATCTGGCGGAATCATACGATTTCAAACCTTGAACCAAGGTGAAATGACATGTGATGTTGTACACTGAGCACACTGGGATTAGCACTCATTTATTGACGCTGAATAATGTGTAGCAGGGAATGTTTAAATAACCACAGACGCCAGAATGATGCAATTTAGCTACAGAAAAAGGCAGGAATTGCATTGGACCCGCCCCCCGACAACGCCGGCCAATAGGAGAAGACCTCAGATGACAACAGGAAGAGCAAGCCAAGAATTGATCTCTTCGACCCCCTGACCTGTACTGACCGGTCGGATGTGGAGAGCGCCTCCACTCGCACATTTCATTTTGTACACCACCGCATATTTTGTGTAATTAAATGCTGTTAACTTTTATAAGCTTCGCTTGACTCTTTTCAGTCTCTCTTGCCTTCAGGGTTCTAGAATTGCTTTCAGTAGTTCCTTTATAGCCCAACATTAGCCCTCTTTAGCTTAGCGGTTGTGACAATGTACAAATGTCTCACTCTTAAAGTTATTTCTCTAAAATTAAAACTGCTCATGCATTGTAGGTTTAAAGCTTAACATAATTAAGACTTCTGTGCAACAGTCCATCCTTAAATTATATCTTGAATTAAAGGCTAAATCCCAGATCAAAGGTATGGACTGAATTTTAATGAATCGTCATCTTGTTGTTTTTGTTGACTTTCTGACTTGAACTAATAGTAAAGTATTATAATAGGATCCTCAACACGTATAATTTGTGTTTAATTCAGTTTTTTTCGGCTCCTTAGTTTCTTGACATCTTAAAAACAAGTGTGCTTCATGTTGTTCAAGGAGGTATTCCTGCTCAGATAAAGAAAGGCTTTGTAATCAACGTGTTTGTTCTCTGCTTTATTCTTTGAGTCGGTACAGCTTCAGCTCATTATACTGAGTCTACACAAATCTGTTTCTCTAGGTTTTTGTTTCAAATGAGTGCCTTTAACTCTGAGCGTCTCACAAGTGAAACTATCTATAGCTTCAGAGAGTCAGAAGTGCAGTGGTTTTTATCCAAATGCATAATAAAATCATAAAGTGGTGCAGCCATTACGTATTTTTGGGGGGTTCAAGGTTCAAGGTTTTATTGAGATGTGCAAAGTAGCTACAGTTTAGATATGGCAATGAAAAACTTATGTCCCAGTAAATAAAATAAAACCAATAAATAGGAGTTAGCGTCTTAAGGCCCGGACACGCCGAGCCGTCGATAGATGTCTGGCCGTCGATGAGCGTCCTGTCACCCTACTCAGATTGGTGTGTCCCGCCCCGTCGTGTCTTTTCGTCGGCTAAAGAAATCACTCTGATTGGCTGTTCAGCTTAGCGAGTCCGTGCATGAGAAGCGAAACGGAAGTGAGGGACCCAAACAAACGATTACGAAGGCACACACAGACGGCTATTCTTTTTCATTTTCATCTCACCTGGACGCAAGAGTTTATTTTTCCTCTTGGTGATCTGGAATGAAAATGGAACGCACACGCTATTTGCTTATATCACGGAGTCTGTTCTTCTTCTCTCGGTTATCACGCAGTCTGTCTTCCGGTTGTTGCCTCTTTTGAATGACGAATACTCACTACCGCCGCCTGCTGGTAAGGAGAGTTATTGCCACTCACGCATGCGCAGTTCGTACGTCCTTCTTGGCCGTCGGCTGAAGTCTTTGCGGTGTGTTCCAGTGCGACTGTTGGCCAAAACGCAGGAGACGTGAGGCGACACAACAGTCGGGTCCGTCGGGACGTGTTCTCTGGTGTCACTTTGGTGTGTCAGGGCCTTGAGTTTAATTCTGGTTTGAATAGTATTTCTTTTAAAAATGGTCTCCTATTCTACCATCTTTCTAAAGTGTTTGTTTAAACCATCAAATTGTTTTATCCTTTTCTTTTTAAACATTTGTGGAGTACTACGTAAGTTATCGGAGAGACTCTCCTCTTGTTTGAATAGTCTGGTTCCAATCTTACCTTTTTCTAAACCATATGTATTTGTATAGCCGGCTCCTGCTTGGTTTGTCTTTTGTATTTTAAACCTCAATTTAGGACTAATTTGTTTTTTTCTTCGCTAAGGATTTTGAAACATGGATTTTAAAAGTGCTCGACAAATTAAAAGAACCATGGCAATTTGCTCGCCAACAGAAAAGAAAGTGTCACTCTGGACAGCCTGTCCAGAATTTCTCTTGGGTTTTATTCTCCTGTGAATAGTCTATTATTTCTTTCAAAATTGTCTCATTTTCTTCCATTTTTCTAAACCAAATTGTTTTATCATTTTCTTTCAAACGTAATTACAGATTTTTTTGGCTGTCTTTGTGAAGCACTTCGTAACTCAGATTTTAAAGAGGACACCTTCTGCTGATGTTCAGGTGTATATCAGTATGTAGTGTCTCTACTTTAAAGAGTCCTCTCCTGCTGATGTTCAGGTGTATATCAGTATGTAGAGTCTCTACTTTAAAGAGTCCTCTCCTGCTGATGTTCAGGTGTATATCAGTATGTAGTGTCTCTACTTTAAAGAGTCCTCTCCTGCTGATGTTCAGGTGTATATCAGTATGTAGTGTCTCTACTTTAAAGAGTCCTCTCCTGCTGATGTTCAGGTGTATATCAGTATGTAGTGTCTCTACTTTAAAGAGTCCTCTCCTGCTGATGTTCAGGTGTATATCAGTATATAGTGTCTCTAGTTTAAAGAGTCCTCTCCTGCTGATGTTCAGGTGTACATCAGTATGTTGTGTCTCTACTTTAAAGAGTCCTCTCATGCTGATGTTCAGGTGTATATCAGTGTGTAGTGTCTCTACTTTAAAGAGTCCTCTCTTGCTGATGTTCAGGTGTATATCAGTATGTAGTGTCTCTACTTTAAAGAGTCCTCTCCTGCTGATGTTCAGGTGTATATCAGTATGTAGTGTCTCTACTTTAAAGAGTCCTCTCATGCTGATGTTCAGGTGTATATCAGTGTGTAGTGTCTCTACTTTAAAGAGTCCTCTCTTGCTGATGTTCAGGTGTATATCAGTATGTAGTGTCTCTACTTTAAAGAGTCCTCTCCTGCTGATGTTCAGGTGTATATCAGTATGTAGTGTCTCTACTTTAAAGAGTCCTCTCCTGCTGATGTTCAGGTGTATATCAGTATGTAGTGTCTCTACTTTAAAGAGTCCTCTCCTGCTGATGTTCAGGTGTATATCAGTATGTAGTGTCTCTACTTTAAAGAGTCCTCTCCTGGTGATGTTCTTTTATCAGAGAGACTTTCCTGATTCATCTCAGATTGTAATCTCCTTTGAATTGACTTTGAAAAAGGATTGTTTTTACACCAGATTATTTTATAGCCTTTTTTCTTTTAAAGATAATTACGGACTTTTTTATTCAGCTTTCTTTGTGAAGCACGTTGTTTTTCAAAAGGTCCACAACTTATTATTGCCATTTTTCTTGTTGCAGCCAATCAGAGCAGCTTTTCTGGCCCTTATCAGAGAAAGTATTTCAGACGAAGGCTTTGAGTAAGGGTGTTTTTGAACATTTAAATGTCAATATTTAATCGTAAAGAACCAAAAAACACGTATGAATGTAAAAACTAGCAGAATATATCCCCTTTATTTTAATAAAACAGAACAGGGGTTGCTGAGGGAATGTTGTCAGATGAAATCCACTCAGGTAGGTCAGTGTGAATAATTGATAGGGTCTGAAGGGACTATCTTTAGGGTTTGAAGGCTTAAAATAACCCTCCGGTAATCTGCACTCGAGTGGATTTAATTGCATAGATGATGTTTGAATGTTCTGCAGCAAAAAATGTTTCAAATTCCAGTTGTTTCTTGTTGTGAAAGTCTGAAAAAACCTGCAAATTCAGCATTGCTTGAGTTTAATTGTTTAAACACATTTATATAAAACACTTTATATAATATTTCCTCTGTAGCCATAGCAACCATAAACTTAACTCACTTTTAATTATATTGACTTTTGTTAATGCAACATATGAAATGTCTGTACTTAAACATAATGTATTATAAGTATTATAATTAGCTGAAGCTTTGTTTCCATGGTAACAAACCTAAGAAAGGTGTTCGTATAATTGAAACGCCTACTAAGTGTTACAGGATTTACATTGATTTGATCGTGTCTTTTCTTTCTCACCATCATTTATTCTATTAACTGTTCAAACTTGCATGTTAAAGAGCAGCATTACAAGGTAAACACTTAATAAATCAAAATCAGGTAGGTAATTCATTTGTATAACACTTTCTTTTTACTTCTATTCCTCTATATTTCAGATGCAAATATTGTACTTTTTACTCAATTGAAATGACATTTTTGCAACTTAGAAGCTATTGTTGGCACCCTGTGGGCGGCAGAGACCTTTAAAGGGCCCATGTCATGCTTCTCTGGTTATCACCCGTCCCCTTGTGTGTTATGAAGGTTGTTCTGCATGTAAACGGTCTGCAGAGTCACAACCCCTCAAAGTACACCCTGTAGGGAGTAAAACTCTAACACAGAGAAGACCTGTCACATGCAGTGGGGGGACATTTAGCGTACATTTTCAACAAACAAGGAGTCCCCATTGACTTGCATAGAGCTCCCTGAAAGCTGGTAATAGACGAGTTTGGATGGTGGAGAAATGCTCTCTGCAGACCCATTCTCTCAGCGTTAGAAACCTTTCTCTTACTCAATATCAAGCCACACTTATTGTTTTTACTTCTGTGAGTGTTTGTGTGCTCAGGGTGAGTTTCGCTTGTTCTCGCTGTATCACCGACCCGGAAACCTGTCCGCTTCTACGCAGCAGCAACGAGCCTCTCAACGAGCCTCTCAACATCCCGACCACACTTGCCAACCTTTAGACCTCAGAAATCGGGAGCATTTCAAAATGCAAAATTGGGGGGGGGGGGGGGGGTGCTAGTGGATCGCCGGGGCTGTTAGATTAACATTAACATGCTTATTGTAGTTGTAAGTGCACTGCCTTGCGGCCTGTAGCACCGTCCTTGATGGAGCATATGTGTGGGCTGGGAAAGGAGTGAGCAGAGAGTAGAGTAGTTGTCGATTCTTGTTCTGTTTTCTGTGAATATCTGCCTCACCTTCTCAGACTTTGCGTTGCGCGCGCTACTAAAGAGCCGTGTTACCATGGAAACCAAACAATGGTGTCGCTGTATTAAAGTCCGAGTGGAAACAGTTGTGTGTAAATCTGATTTTGTCAGAAATCGGGAGAAATGTGGGAGAAATATGACCCCGGGAGGAAACCGGGAGAGGGCAATGAAATCGGGAGTCTCCCGCGAAAATCGGGAGGGTTGACAAGTATGGTCCCGACCAATCAGAGCACACTGGGCTCACAAGGAGGGGGGGGGGGGGGGGGGGCAGGAGCTCCAACAAGCCGTGTAGGACAGAGAGTGAATACACATACTATACAGAGATGCTGTTTGAGAAACCAATGTGAGTTTGGAACATTGAACAATGTAAATCTATTCTAGTCGACCTCAACAATGGAATTATGATCAGTAGAAATGACATGGGACCTTTAAGTGAACAGTTGTCATCACATAGAGTTCAACGCTTACTTTAGAATTGTAGAAGCGATACAGAGAATTGAAAAAATAAGGTTTTGACAATGATTTAGGAATAGTTTTTTTCCATTAGCGGGAAGACCATTTCATGTGTGACGAAGTTCCTTTTGCAAAGAGAGAGAGAAAGAGATCTTAATGGATTTGCACGAAAAGACAGAATAAAAGCTCTGTATTTGAATTAATGCTGACCTTGAACACATTTGAAGTGAATGGCATCTTCCTATTTTCTTTGTTACAGTAAGATCAACTTCTATAAAAAGCTGGATTTATAGTTTAATCTCCAAATGGAGAAAGGGCGCAGTGCTTTTCTGAGAGTATTTACCCTTCAAGGAGAAGTGAGTCAAGAAGTAGAAAATGTAATTCGATATGTTGTCAGCTTGTATTGCCGGTTACATGTGCACAAAGTAGCATTTTTAGGCTGTGTTTTGAGTTAAAAAACGGCACAAACACGACTAAAACTGCTTGATATTTCCACTGAAAGCCCGATTTGACATCAGCATAAGCCTTGTGGGATTACCGAGTGTTAGTTAATCATATTTAAATATTCGATACAACACCTGAACCCTTCACTAATGCTCATTCACCAAATCACGTATGCATATTAATGAAATCTCATCTCCATCAATGCTCCGTGAACACCCATTCATCTGCTGTTCTTTTGCCCTTTACAAATATTTCATGAGTGAAATACTGTCGCTGAATATCAATTAATTTCCCTTCCTTTATTTCCAAACAAACCCAAAAGTTGCTTATTTACACATGAAGCGCACACGGCAACATTATCATTTATTTGAAGTGTTTTTTCAAACAAGAGTCACTCTCTTCCAGCGAGGGTTTTGATCTCTACCAACTCCTGAGGGAAATATCTGTCTGTTTAGCAGCTAAATGCTCCGCTATGTTCAGCTGCTCGTCGCTAACTGTGTGTGTTAGAAGCGTACGGAGGGATTTGTCGAGCCTTTTCAGTGTAAACAGCTTCCTTTTGCAGCCGAACACCAAACTGAAACTCACATAAAGCTCCTATACGCCCAGAGGTAGGAAGTAACTAAGTACATTTACTCAAGTACTGTACTTAAGGAAAATGTTGAGTTACTTTACTTGAGTATTTCCATTTGATGCTACTTTGTACTTCTACTCCCCTACATGTATTTAATCCCTTTAGTTACTTCACAGATGTGGATGAATGATATGAAATCTAATCAAGTGTTAAATCAGACTTTAGTTCCACCTGGAGTAAATCCACCAGCTACCCTGCAGTATACAAAGTCATTCAAACTAGCTGCACCTTTACCAGCTTTGAGAACACTTTCATGATCAATCACTATAAAACATATCATATCTATTATTCTGAAATGGACCAATCTGCACAATGACTACTTTTACTGTCTTTCACTATATTTTGATGATAATACTTTTCTACTTTTACTTGAGGAACATTTTGAATGAAGGACTTTTACTGTAACAGAGTATTCCTACACTCTGGTACTTCTACTTTTACTGAAGTACAAGACCTGAGTACTTCTACTTTTACTCAAGTACAAGATCTGAATACTTCTACTTTTACTCAAGTACAAGGTCTGAGTACTTCTACTTTTACTCAAGTACAAGGTCTGAGTACTTCTACTTTTACTCAAGTACAAGGTCTGAGTACTTCTACTTTTACTCAAGTACAAGACCTGAGTACTTCTACTTTTACTCAAGAACAAGACCTGAGTACTTCTACTTTTACTCAAGTACAAGACCTGAGTACTTCTACTTTTACTCAAGTACAAGGTCTGAGTACTTCTACTTTTACTCAAGAACAACATCTGAGTACTTCTACTTTTACTCAAGTACAAGATCTGAGTACTTCTACTTTTACTCAAGTACAAGACCTGAGTACTTCTACTTTTACTCAAGTACAAGGTCTGAGTACTTCTACTTTTACTCAAGTACAAGACCTGAGTACTTCTACTTTTACTCAAGAACAAGATCTGAGTACTTCTACTTTTACTCAATAACAACATCTGAGTACTTCTACTTTTACTCAAGTACAAGATCTGAGTACTTCTACTTTAACTCAAGCACAATATCTGAATACTTCTACTTTTACTCAAGCACAATATCTGAGTACTTCTACTTTTACTCAAGCACAATATCTGAGTACTTCTACTTTTACTCAAGTACAAGGTCTAAGTACTTCTACTTTTACTCAAGTACAAGATCTGAGTACTTCTACTTTTACTCAAGTACAAGATCTGAGTACTTCTACTTTTACTCAAGTACAAGATCTGAGTACTTCTACTTTTACTCAAGAACAAGATCTGAGTACTTCTAATTTTACTCAAGTACAAGATCTGAGTACTTCTACTTTTACTCAAGTACAAGATCTGAGTACTTCTACTTTTACTCAATAACAACATCTGAGTACTTCTACTTTTACTCAAGTACAAGATCTGAGTACTTCTACTTTTACTCAAGCACAATATCTGAGTACTTCTACTTTTACTCAAGCACAATATCTGAGTACTTCTACTTTTACTCAAGTACAAGGTCTAAGTACTTCTACTTTTACTCAAGTACAAGATCTGAGTACTTCTACTTTTACTCAAGTACAAGACCTGAGTACTTCTACTTTTACTCAAGTACAAGATCTGAGTACTTCTACTTTTACTCAAGAACAAGATCTGAGTACTTCTAATTTTACTCAAGAACAAGACCTGAGTACTTCTACTTTTACTCAAGTACAAGACCTGAGTACTTCTACTTTTACTCAAGAACAAGATCAGAGTACTTCTACTTTTACTCAAGTACAAGATCTGAGTACTTCTACTTTTACTCAAGTACAAGATCTGAGTACTTCTACTTTTACTCAAGAACAATATCTGAGTACTTCTACTTTTACTCAAGTACAAGATCTGAGTCCTTCTACTTTTACTCAAGTACAAGATCTGAGTACTTCTACTTTTACTCAAGTACAAGATCTGAGTCCTTCTACTTTTACTCAAGTACAAGATCTGAGTACTTCTACTTTTACTCAAGAACAATATCTGAGTACTTCTACTTTTACTCAAGTACAATATCTGAGTACTTCTACTTTTACTCAAGAACAAGATCAGAGTACTTCTACTTTTACTCAAGTACAAGATCTGAGTACTTCTACTTTTAATTAAGATCTGAGTACTTCTACTTTTACTCAAGAACAAGATCAGAGTACTTCTACTTTTACTCAAGAACAAGATCAGAGTACTTCTACCACCAAATATGATCATCATTGCACAAACAACTGAAAGGAACAAGCCACTAAAGTCATGTAAATGTAGCTTTTTATGGCAAAATAGGAATTTAGGATAAAGGTAATAAGATAAGATCTACTTATTGATCGTAAACTGGGAAATGTTTGCGTTGCAGCAGAATACAAAACGAGGCATTGCACATAAGTAGAAATGAACAATTCTCAAATGTAAACATCTCCAAATAAAACAGCATTAAAAAGTAGAAAATATACAACTTGACCGTGAGGTAAAACATCGATAATATATCAATAATACCTTATTGAAGGATCCATTTTCAGTTAACACCAGATCATTTGATAAGTGCATTTGTCTGTCTCCATATGAAACCTGATGTGATGCATGTTCCTACATATATTGGTTTGAGCTCAATAAGCACAAACAGGAGGGTTAATAGGAGCATGTTCCTTTTTCCACGCTGTACAACTCTTAAATAAATCATTATGAAACAGAGTGAGGTCGCTGAACATTTCCTGATGGATCCTTAATGGAAAGTTTGTGATCACACTTCCGTGAATTTGTCCACACAAATTATGAAACGCCTGCCACGGAAAATAATGAAAAAAGGGGGTTTTGCAAATTAGACAAAATGAGAAAACGATGCGTATCGTCTTCATTCAAACTAATGAAAACGAGTAAATGAGGTCTATTTCTGCCGGCACACACAGAATCATCTGATGCTGTTGATAATAATCTCTCCTGGCTTCAGAGTGGGTTTCAATCCTCTGTGACACCTTCAGGGAAACCATGTAATTGGTTAGCTGGAGAGACTATTTGGCAAAGTGCACTTTCAGGGAGGAGAATGAATAGATTTGTCTAAGAGACAAGTATGTTATGCTATGCTTTGGTTTATGCTGTGACAGTGAGGTGGCAGTCGAATAGTGTTTTTGCTTAGCTAGGTTCCTAGTGGAGAGAAAGGGGGGGGGGGGGGGAAGCTGGAAGTACAGTAATCTGCATCAAGTGAGGCAGGCAGAAGTTTGAAACTAAAGAGGTCACCTTCCAGACGCCATAAGGGTCTGTGCAAATCTTCTAGCAATCCATTTAGCCAAAGTTGAGGCCAGGAGAAGTGCTCGAGGCATTTCAATAAAATGTCAAAGTTGGTAGGATCCGTCCTCTGGGGCTCTTGGAAGTCAATCCGTCCAAAAAACATCTCCAAAAGTTGAGATATTTCAGTCTGAACCAATGTGATCACCCAACAAGAACAGGTAACTGGCTCTTAAAGGTGATTGAACCATATTTCCAGATGGCCATTAAGCCAGGGTTGCAGTAAAATTGTCTTTTTTTTTGCTCAGGAAGGATGCTGAAAAAGTGGAATGACTTGCAAGTACCATCCAGAAACTATTAATGTCTGTACAACATCTTATAGCAATCCATCTTCCAGAAGTTGGGATGTTGGTAGGTCCAGTCTTCTGGGGCTCCTGGAAGTCAATCCATCCAAGAAACATCTCCAAAGGTTGAGATATTTCAGTCTGGACCAATGTGGCTCTCTGATCAACCAGCAAGGACGGGTAACTCGCTCTAAAATCTGATTGAACGGTTCAAGATGTCCGTTATGCAAGCGTTAGGAACGAATAGACTTTTTTACGAGTGAAATGACTCAGAAGTCCCACAGTGTCAGCCGTGATAACAGCTGTTTGGATTCTCTAGAGGAGGGGTTTTCAAAGTGTGGGAAGGTGAGCCTCCCCTCAGAGAACTTAAGAACAGCCAATTATTATTGCTATTATTATTATTATTGTTGTTGTTGCTATAATACAGGGGCATTCAATTGCATTTCAAAGAGGTCCAGTAGAGAACATGTCATTAAATGCTCTGTTTTCTCTGTCTACCTTCCGCCATTTGAAATGACTCCGACTGTTTCTCTCCTCTTGTCTCGTCTCTGTATTTGAATCTATCGTGCTGACTAGCGTCACCTCCTTAAAACATGAAACAACAACTTTTAAAAACCTTTTTATCGTTATGTTTTAAACATTTAAAAAAAACATTTTCAACATCGTAGAAAAATCCTTATACGCTCCCGGCAACAGACTGAACGTCAACTTTCCCCCCTCATTACACTCACCCCTACTTCAGTGGGAGCAATGAGTCTGCGTTTTTGATGCGGGGATGCAATGTAGACAGGAATAAATGCAGATCGTCCTCTGGCTGCAGCCTTGACCGGTAGGCTACTTGCTTTTGATCAAAGTAAGAATTATTTAAAATTAAAATAAAGGGCGGTGCCGGCCGTCAGCGAACCGAGCCGGCCGTTCTGTGATTCTCCAGAACACACAGATGGCGAGTCCGCCGCTGCCAGGACCGGTCCATGGAAATCCTAGCTTCAGATAATCGTGGTCATACTTCCTCCGTTTTCTGCCAGACGCTGTCTCCTCTCTCACTTTAGGTAACTTCACTAAACATCGATCCATGTTGCCGCTCGCATAAAGTTAGCTGAAGTGAACTAGCTAGATTTCACTGTTTCTCGTTATTTTTTTCTCACGCTGCGCCTCCCCTGAAGCTCTCTGGCGCCCCCCCGGGGAGGCGCACCTCAAACTTTGAAAACCGCTGCTCTAGATGATAGGAAAGGAGCTTTAATACTTCCTTTATAGCCTCCTTAGCTAAGGATACACTTGACCATCCTTTAGGAAAGTAAAATGGTGACCCATAGCACCTTGCATCGGACGTTCAAGGGAACAACCGATCGTGACCGACAAATGCAGATCATGAAAGTTACAGTGCTTATTGAACCTCTTCCATCTTGTGCAGAGCTTTGAATTTTCTAAAATATGTTGAAACCAAAAGGACAACTATGAACGATTATTACTGTAAAATCCTCAAGTCAAGTTTCATGGTTCTTACTGAGTTGTGATGGGTGTCTCAAACTATTTATCAACAGGTTTGAATGGTGATATGCACTGTATTAGATGTGGAGGGCTAACAAGTTGCAAAAAGTAAAACTTATTCAAATATTTCCAAGCAATCAAACTAATTGTGGGTAATTAGGAGTGGACCGGAGGGCGAGCAACCATTTCATTTCAAGTTCAACCTTGGCATTGAGGAATATAGCTTTCACTGTCGTCATTTTTGAATTGAATACATACAGTATTTCCTAAGTCCTGATGAATTCTCCTTCATGCCTTTACTTAAACTCATGACGTTTCTCACTGAGGTTGAGAAAAAGTTGTAAGGAAAAAACAATACCTGATTTTTGGGGGCAATTCGACCGAAGCCTGAGTGACAGAAACATCTTTGTGGCACAATTAAAGCAACATAATGTCATGTCCAAGAAACTTATAGTGAAAGTGTATTCTTTATGTTAGAGTTGTCATGTCCCTTTGTCTTGTGCTTTCTGTCTATGCCCTTCATTATTTCTTCCTCTCATTTCAGGCCTCCACGCTCCCCGCCCCTTTCTGTCTCCTGCGTCCTCGATTATTTTCCCCGCCCTGATTGTTTCCAACTGTGTCCCCTTTACTTGTGTATATATTGTGTTAGCTCCCTCCTGTTAATTGTCAGTTCGTTGTCTCTCGAAGACCTACGTATCGGTTTACCTCACGGACCTTTCACGGACCTTTCACGGACCTATGCTATAGATCACGATTCTAGTTTTCCTCGAAAGAGTGTTTTGTTTTCCTTATTTTATTACTGTGCAAAATTCCAGTAAAGTCTTTATTTTGAAACGCTATCTGAGTCTGAGTTTTGAGTCGTGCAACATTTAGCCTGCTACACTTAGCACATATAGCTTGGGGGGGACCTCAAAAGAGAGGTCAGGCAGATCAACACATGACATTTCCACTGTAAAAGTAAGCATGCTGCAGAGAAAAGCTTCAAAACAAAACAAAAAAAAGACATAAAGAGGAAAGTAGAGATACCAACCATGAGCTGCAGGTTCAGTGCTGGGCGCAGTGTCTGAACACAAGGAGAGGAGGTGTGGAACAGGAGGAACAGCATGCAAATAAAGGAGAAATGGGGGAGGAGGGAGGGAGAAAACAAATGACACCCATAAGCAAGCATTCAGAAGACCAGAACATGACAGAAGACATAAGGCTTAAGGGAAATCAAAGGGAACCAAAGGCAGTGCAGAGATAAACATAAGCTTACACACAAATACACACAAATACACTGTCACTGTGCACACCGCGCGATATACAGTAAGGGGGGGGGGGAACTGAGAGGGTCATGTGGTTTGGTGTGGAGAAATGACAACGTATCAAGAGAAGTTTTAACAAAGGAAGGAAGTTCAGTGTTTTGATGGTTTGGTATGGGTGAGATACTTCAGTACATTTTTTCAAGAAGAAATATTCTGCTGATGTTCAGGTGTATATCAGTATGTAGTGTATCTACTTTAAAGAGTCCTCTCCTGCTGATGTTCAGGTGTATATCAGTATGTAGTGTCTCTACTTTAAAGAGTCCTCTCCTGCTGATGTTCAGGTGTATATCAGTATGTAGTGTCTCTACTTTAAAGAGTTCTCTCCTGCTGATGTTCAGGTGTATATCAGTATACAGTGTCTCTCTACTTTAAAGAGTCCTCTCCTGCTGATGTTCAGGTGTATATCAGTATGTAGTGTTTCTACTTTAAAGAGTCCTCTCCTGCTGATGTTCAGGTGTATATCAGTATGTAGTGTCTCTACTTTAAAGAGTCCTCTCCTGCTGATGTTCAGGTGTATATCAGTATGTAGTGTCTCTACTTTAAAGAGTCCTCTCCTGCTGATGTTCAGGTGTATATCAGTATGTAGTGTCTCTACTTTAAAGAGTTCTCTCCTGCTGATGTTCAGTTGTATATCAGTATGTAGTGTCTCTACTTTAAAGAGTCCTCTCCTGCTGATGTTCAGGTGTATATCAGTATGTAGTGTCTCTACTTTAAAGAGTCCTCTCCTGCTGATGTTCAGGTGTATATCAGTATGTAGTGTCTCTACTTTAAAGAGTCCTCTCCTGCTGATGTTCAGGTGTATATCAGTATGTAGTGTCTCTACTTTAAAGAGTCCTCTCCTGCTGATGTTCAGGTGTATATCAGTATGTAGTGTCTCTACTTTAAAGAGTCCTCTCCTGCTGATGTTCAGGTGTATATCAGTATGTAGTGTCTCTACTTTAAAGAGTGCTCTCCTGCTGATGTTCAGGTGTATATCAGTATGTAGTGTCTCTACTTTAAAGAGTCCTCTCCTGCTGATGTTCAGGTGTATATCAGTATGTACTGTCTCTACTTTAAAGAGTCCTCTCCTGCTGATGTTCAGGTGTATATCAGTATGTAGTGTCTCTACTTTAAAGAGTCCTCTCCTGCTGATGTTCAGGTGTATATCAGTATGTAGTGTCTCTACTTTAAAGAGTCCTCTCCTGCTGATGTTCAGTTGTATATCAGTATGTAGTGTATCTACTTTAAAGAGTCCTCTCCTGCTGATGTTCAGGTGTATATCAGTATGTAGTGTCTCTACTTTAAAGAGTTCTCTCCTGCTGATGTTCAGTTGTATATCAGTATGTAGTGTATCTACTTTAAAGATTCCTCTCCTGCTGATGTTCAGTTGTATATCAGTATGTAGTGTCTCTACTTTAAAGAGTTCTCTCCTGTTGATGTTCAGTTGTATATCAGTATGTACTGTCTCTACTTTAAAGAGTCCTCTCCTGCTGATGTTCAGGTGTATATCAGTATGTAGTGTCTCTACTTTAAAGAGTCCTCTCCTGCTGATGTTCAGGTGTATATCAATATGTAGTGTCTCTACTTTAAAGAGTCCTCTCCTGCTGATGTTCAGGTGTATATCAGTATGTAGTGTCTCTACTTTAAAGAGTCCTCTCCTGCTGATGTTCAGGTGTATATCAGTATGTAGTGTGTCTACTTTAAAGAGTCCTCTCCTGCTGGTGTTCAGGTGTATATCAGTATGTAGTGTCTCTGCTTTAAAGAGTCCTCTCCTGCTGATGTTCAGGTGTATATCAGTATGTAGTGCCTCTACTTTAAAGAGTCCTCTCCTGCTGATGTTCAGGTGTATATCAGTATGTAGTGTCTCTACTTTAAAGAGTCCTCTCCTGCTGATATTCAGGTGTATATCAGTATGTAGTGTCTCTACTTTAAAGAGTTCTCTCCTGCTGATGTTCAGGTGTATATCATTATGTAGTGTCTCTACTTTAAAGAGTCCTCTCCTGCTGATGTTCAGGTGTATATCAGTGTGTAGTGTCTCTACTTTAAAGAGTCCTCTCCTGCTGATGTTCAGGTGTATATCAGTATGTAGTGTCTCTACTTTAAAGAGTCCTCTCCTGCTGATGTTCAGGTGTATATCAGTATGTAGTGTCTCTACTTTAAAGAGTCCTCTCCTGCTGATGTTCAGGTGTATATCAGTACGTAGTGTCTCTACTTTAAAGAGTAAACAAAGGGGTCAAATGGAGGCATTGACATGCACCAAAACATATAGAACAAACCACAGGAAAGGGGAAACCCACATGAGGTATCCTAGGACCCCCTTTAAAGTATAAATGGACATGATCATCAGATTTAATCTGTACGTTTCAGATGCTGTTGGATGACATCTGACAAGCTCTTTGAAGCATACTTCCTCTAAGAACCTCCATAGATGTTACATCTGTGTTCAAACTGCTTCACCAGTTCTGTCAGAAACACAGATGGTCAGGGGGAAAGACAGCAAACATATTCAGAAGCTTTTTATCTGAGGATCCAACTTGCATCTTGAATGTTACCCAATGTATATAAAAGTATGTAGGTTACCTAGATTGAAATCAGCTTTTCCACAAAGGCATCTAGTGAGATAAGATGCATTGATTTATGTTGATTTGGTATTAGACCTAAGCGATGGACAGAACAGAGAGGAATGAAGAGACCGGGTGCAGATTATAACTCCTAATTAGTGTACAAACTAAAGGAACAATCGGAAGCATTGATCAGACCTAAAAAATGTCTTCCAATGGGGCTTGATCAAAAAATATCTCTTTCGAAGTGTGTCCAGAAAAGCATCAAAGTGCCAACTGGTAATCCAGGATAAGTGCTGAAATTAATTAGAAACGGATGAAAGCAACATTTTGTCTTCTCCTTCAAAACACATCACAACAGATCACGTTCAGATAGGACCGTTTCCATGGCTGCCATTTCCACAGTGTAAATGTACATTAGTGTTCCTCACGTCACTTTGTCCTTCTGTCTCAGCGGAGACATTGGAAAGGGAGAGAAAGCCATTAAGACTCAGAGGGATGTTTGTGTAAGAGAGAGGATTGTGCTCAGAGGGTCAGGGACGACCTCACAATGCAAGACTTTGTAGATTTCAGGACGACACAGAACTCTGAGGACACGTTTACCTACAAGTTCCTCGAGTCGTGATGGGTTTGAACTTTTCTCGATGTTGTCCATTTGGAACTTTCAACAGCCGGTATCAATGGGGCGGCTCTGATTCCTCTTTCTCTCCCTTCTCTTTTGTGTGTACATGTCATTTGACGCTATTTGTGGCCACTTGATCCGGACCACGGGGTCCTTGGAGGGTGGGCTTTTTATTCTAGTTTGTTTTGTAAGGGAACTGTTTGTATGTTCTTTCACGTGGTATGTACCGGTATGTGTTCTGTACAATGTGTTTCCGCTTAAATAAAAAAATGTGATCACAAAAAAAGGTCCTCGAGACGTTGAGGCTTGTGAAAAAGAGAAAGCTAAAGACAGTCATTACATCGACCTCACCTTTTGGTACCACCTGTTCCCTTTAACCACCTGCACTCTGTCCTCTCATTGGTTCAGACGGTATGTAAGTCCAGAGTGTTATCTCGTCTCTGTCAGATCCTTTTTTGTTGTGCATTTATATTCATTGAAAATGGGAAATAGCTCGAGGGCTTTTCTTTCCTGAGGTTGAGTCTTCATTGTTACGGGTTAGGTCGTTTGGTTCTGTAAACATGCTTGCATATCCTAAACCATGAACAGCATCATCAAGTAATATACATCTTTCTTTTCAGGCGAAATTAAGCTATACTGTAAGAGTATGTACACTGCAGGGATGTCACATGACTGTAAAATGGAAATTGAATTCGACAGAAAGGTATTTCCAACTAGAAGTTACAAGACTTTTGTGATTCGTAAAAAGGACATCGAAAGTTTTCCAAACCAAGGGGAAAACAAAAAGACATTCCAACAAACATATTAAAAACAATTCACACTATTTCCCTATCTGTTAGTCAACTCAAAGTTAGCTTTGCACGCCTCAAAGTATATCCTGTTGGTTTATCAGCAGTCATTTCATTGTTAAACGTGCGTTCAAAGTGTAAAATGTAGTCTGAGTCCATGTGGCCCGTAACCCTCTCTCCACCATTTCCCTATCTGTTACTCAACAAAAAGTTAGTTTGGCACGCCTGGTACATCAGCAGTCATTTAATTGCCAAACGTGCGTCTATTGGCCTCAAATTGTAAAATGGAGCCTGAGTCACTGTGGCCTGTAACCCTCTCTCCACTGTTGGAGGTGGGGGGGGGGGGGGGGGGGGGGGTTTAGCCATGTGGGACCATTCAATATGTCTGCCGCTGAGTGATTGCCTGTCAATTTTTAAACAGCTTTCTCCTCTCCTCACCCTCCATATCTGGCTCCACAGTTCAACAGTGTCCTCGCTGACATTGGCTCCATAACTAGTCTCCACGCTTCCCATGAGCCCTTTGGTGACCCGCCGCGCCGCGACATCCAGAGATAACTGCGTGCCAATCATAATTGTATTGGGAGAAATGGATTAGGAGGATCCCCCGCCGAGCTGAAACACCAACAACCCGCTGGCAACTAGATTACTTTTTTGTTGGATCCACTTTCTAACACCGACCGTCCGTACTTCAGCTTGTCATTTCCTACGTTTCCCAGAGTGCCCCCACAGAGCTGTGTTGATAGAGAAGCTGATATCTCTCTTTCACTTCAACAACAATAGACTTCTCTCTGCTGCAACTGTTAGCTTATTATTCAAGATGTTGCCTTTTCATTTAGTTTCTTTTGTCCCTTTAACATGAGTGAAGCAAACCCTGGCAAAGAAACACACAATGAATCTTAAATGTAAGATGTGTAACTGTGCTGTTTGCTAATTGTGCCTCAGGGATGTAAATATTGGCACCATAAAATAACAAACTAAATAATATGGGAAATGGACTGTGCTAATATAACGCTTACACACACACACACACACACACACACACACACACACACACACACACACACACACACACACACACACACACACACACACACACACACACACACACACACACACACACACACACACACACACACACACACACACACACTTAATTCTTGATAGTAAAGAACATTGGATGTACCGATGAGCATTTGAAAACGCCATGAAATTATGTTTGTAAATTTGCTGCCTGAATTTTACACTGAACAGTTTGAAAACTTGTATTCTGTGCTCGTGAATACTTTGATGTATTAAACATTTAAAAAGGGACAGTTTCTAAATCATTGGCTGCTTGCATTTGACAATCAGTGCATCTGTTCTCACACACACACACACACACACACACACACACACACACACACACACACACACACTCCGTTGGCCCCACACAGCGCCGTATAGACTGAGAGTTACGTCATCTCCGTTCACTCCAATGGAGCACTTTTTTACAGCAATGGCGGATCGTGGAGCCTCTCAATCGTTCCCCGGAAGTTAGCGCCAAGGCTAGCAGAGCTGCAGAGTTGCAGCATAATAGACCGTTCGTGACGGACTTTTAAAGGTAAGAAGAAGTTTAAAGATTTATATTGCGGATATTATCAGTACATCTGATTCAAATGAACATGTGTTAAAGGATGTCAGTGGATTATCCCTAAATTAGTAGATTTAGGGAACGTTTACAGATAACAGATAAAGCTACCGGATCAAGTTAGCAACACACGTTGAACAGCCTTTTAATTGTAAATTCCGTTCTCTTAATGTCATTTCGTCCAACGTTGTTGAATTAGAGAAGAGGGGCTTCTAAACGGGATTGTATGCAGGGGTGGAGGGAGTTAAATATTAGATAAATATAACTTTGGTGCGTGTAAGAGTGAGTGTTTTTAGCAGAGCCATATTGTGTCCTTGTGATTATGTTGATTATTACCTGTCTGTATTATGTTGCAGCTCAGCTGATTTTGGATTGATGGCAAAGGGAGAGGGACTTAAGTGAGAGTGAAAACACAAGGTAAGTTTAATACTACTGTTTTATATACGTAAGCATACTAAACATGTATTCTATCACTGTATTATATAAGTCATCTTGTTAGTAACCTACTGTATGGCAGGTGGAGGGGCAAGACTGCAAACTCACAAGACAGAAAATCAAAGTTTGTTCTCCAGAGAAGAGGTTGATTTCACTTCATTTATTTCATATTTTCTAAAGATGTGGAAATGGCAAAAAAAAAAACTTGAGAGCTGTAACCAAGACAACTGTAACAACATGAGTAGAGAGCCACCAAGGTTTCTCAAGTCCCTCTCTCACTCCATTTTGCCAAACCAAACTTCCAGGTACATGACGGGACACCTTGCTTGTTTTTGTTGTTTGCGCTCCTCTGGCTGGGTGCTGGCAGGTGGAGGGCAGTGATGTTACAGGTGGAGGGCAGTGATGTTACAGGTGGAGGGGCAGTGATGTTACAGGTGGAGGGGCAGTGATGTTACAGGTGGAGGGGCAGTGATGTTACGGGTGGAGGGCAGTGATGTTACGGGTGGAGGGGCAGTGATGTTACGGGTGGAGGGGCAGTGATGTTACGGGTGGAGGGCAGTGATGTTACGGGTGGAGGGGCAGTGATGTTACGGGTGGAGGGGCAGTGATGTTACGGGTGGAGGGGCAGTGATGTTACGGGTGGAGGGGCAGTGATGTTACGGGTGGAGGGGCAGTGATGTTACGGGTGGAGGGGCAGTGATGTTACAGGTGGAGGGGCAGTGATGTTACAGGTGGAGGGCAGTGATGTTACAGGTGGAGGGGCAGTGATGTTACGGGTGGAGGGGCAGTGATGTTACAGGTGGAGGGCAGTGATGTTACGGGTGGAGGGCAGTGATGTTACGGGTGGAGGGCAGTGATGTTACAGGTGGAGGGGCAGTGATGTTACGGGTGGAGGGGCAGTGATGTTACGGGTGGAGGGGCAGTGATGTTACGGGTGGAGGGGCAGTGATGTTACAGGTGGAGGGGCAGTGATGTTACAGGTGGAGGGCAGTGATGTTACAGGTGGAGGGGCAGTGATGTTACGGGTGGAGGGGCAGTGATGTTACAGGTGGAGGGAAGTGATGTTACGGGTGGAGGGCAGTGATGTTACGGGTGGAGGGCAGTGATGTTACAGGTGGAGGGGCAGTGATGTTACGGGTGGAGGGGCAGTGATGTTACGGGTGGAGGGCAGTGATGTTACGGGTGGAGGGGCAGTGATGTTACGGGTGGAGGGCAGTGATGTTACAGGTGGAGGGGCAGTGATGTTACGGGTGGAGGGGCAGTGATGTTACGGGTGGAGGGGCAGTGATGATCGCTGTTACACACCAGGCTCAAACTTAACACATTGCATCCTTCTTTGCAGTGTCCTTATTCCTGGAAGGGGAATCTGCAATTCCTGCAGAGTTTTGTAACCCGTTGGTCCGCACGCAAAGCACATTTTTAAAGCCTTCTTAATCGTCTCATTGCTCCATTTCATCCCCTTTGTGGTGAGTCTGCCTAATGCCTTAAGTTGGTCTTTTTAAAACGTTCTCTTATATTTGTTGTCCCTAATTTTCATTGTTTTCTTGAGAGCTGCATTTTCCTTCCTGATTTTTCTTAGTGCAGACTTTGCTTTTTTGGTGATTCCTTCTTGGCTCTTTAATTTTCTCTTTAATTTTTTTAATAGATCTTTTTGACTGGCTGCTGGTTCCCTCGTACGCTGACTGGCTGCTGGTTCCCTCGTACGCTGACTGGCTGCTGGTTCCCTCGTATGCTGACTGGCTGCTGCTTCCCTCGTATGCTGACTGGCTGCTGCTTCCCTCGTATGCTGACTGGCTGCTGGTTCCCTCGTATGCTGACTGGCTGCTGGTTCCCTCGTATGCTGACTGGCCGCTGGTTCCCTCGTACGCTGACTGGCTGCTGGTTCCCTCGTATGCTGACTGGCTGCTGGTTCCCTCGTATGCTGACTGGCTGCTGGTTCCCTCGTATGCTGACTGGCTGGTGGTTCCCTCGTATGCTGACTGGCTGCTGCTTCCCTCGTATGCCGACTGGCTGCTGGTTCCCTCGTATGCCGACTGGCTGCTGGTTCCCTCGTATGCCGACTGGCTGCTGGTTCCCTCGTATGCCGACTTGCTGCTGGTTCCCTCGTATGCCGACTGGCTGCTGGTTCCCTCGTATGCCGACTGGCTGCTGGTTCCCTCGTATGCCGACTGGCTGCTGGTTCCCTCGTATGCCGACTGGCTGCTGCTTCCCTCGTATGCCGACTGGCTGCTGGTTCCCTCGTATGCTGACTGGCTGCTGGTTCCCTCGTATGCTGACTGGCTGCTGGTTCCCTCGTATGCTGACTGGCTGCTGGTTCCCTCCTATGCTGACTGGCTGCTGGTTCTCTCGTATGCTGACTGGCTGTTGGTTCCCTCGTATGCTGACTGGCTGCTGGTTCTCTCGTATGTTGACTGGCTGCTGGTTCCCTCGTATGCTGACTGGCTGCTGGTTCTCTCGTATGTTGACTGGCTGCTGGTTCCCTCGTATGCTGACTGGCTGCTGGTTCTCTCGTATGCTGACTGGCTGCTGGTTCCCTCGTATGCTGACTGGCTGCTGGTTCCCTCGTATGCTGACTGGCTGCTGGTTCCCTCGTATGCTGACTGGCTGTTGGTTCCCTCGTATGTTGACTGGCTGCTGGTTCTCTCGTATGCTGACTGGCTGCTGGTTCTCTCGTATGTTGACTGGCTGCTGGTTCCCTCGTATGCTGACTGGCTGCTGGTTCCCTCGTACGCTGACTGGCTGCTCGTTCCCTCGTATGCTGACTGGCTGCTGCTTCCCTCGTATGCTGACTGGCTGCTGGTTCCCTCGTATGCTGACTGGCTGCTGGTTCCCTCGTACGCTGACTGGCTGCTCGTTCCCTCGTATGCTGACTGGCTGCTGCTTCCCTCGTATGCTGACTGGCTGCTGGTTCCCTCGTATGCTGACTGGCTGCTGGTTCCCTCGTATGCTGACTGGCTGCTGGCTGAGTGGGTGGTGTCCACCCTCCCTGTCTCTCCTCACTAGCCATGTCCTCTCTTTCTTCACCCTCACTTTCCTTTCTCTCAGTCTCCTCATCCCTTCTTCCCTCAATCTTTGAGACTAATGTAAGTAGAAGACATGGCACTGTAGATTTTCGAACATTTAAAATATTATACCACTTAAAAATAAGAAATATGACTTTTGTTACTAAGAGTTCATACTTATTATACCTGTGTCACCTTTCACACTATAGCTGTGATCATGAGCGATGGGCTTTGTAGATACAGGTCCCGGGGTGAATCGTGGTGCAGGGGCCCTTCTCTTTTTGACCACAGGGCGATGCACGAAGACGGTGGGTATAGCCTCTGCTCTCAGCCTAGTCTTGCCCTTTTTTGTCTTGACAAACTGGTCTGAATCAAAATGTGCCTGCGGAGTGACTTGAGGTTACTCACACACAGAACAACTCAGTTTTGTGTGCCCACATACATATTCCATAGTGGTTGAATACACGGTATTAGGAAACACTTTATATTTACTGGACATGTTATACTCATTACATACTGTATATAAAATATGACCAAGAATGTGAGACAACTTTATAGAAATTCATATCACATCTGTTACTGATGCCATTTGTCATACTTTGTTAAACTCACAAATAATAAAGTTCCATAACTTCAGTTGGGAACAAAGACCACACCTTATCTCCCCAAGGCAATTACTCATCCAATAGGTGTGCTATATAGGTGTGTATAACCCTTTCTCCTGTCTGTTACTCCCTCTTTCAGCACAAGAACCAGAGGGAGATTCAATGGAGCCTGAATACCTGCACTGAGACCCTCACCCTGCACCCTGAGTCTCAACTCTCAGTGTTTTTCAAGCCTTTCCCTGTTTTTTTGTATTAAACAAAACATTAAGCTTTCCCAATGGTGTGGTTTTCGTTTTGTGAAAAATATCTATATATAATATCCTCACATATTTTGTTGCTGTTGGTCGTGAAATTGCTCCTGCTGATTTGAGCGAGCCATTTTTTCCTGCGCTCTGTGTCAGAGGGGAAGCCGTACATTCGTACTCCTTTCTCAGAGCGATTTGAGCATCCCCAGGCAGCACAGCAAACCATGGTGGCGACTAGGAGGCAGCACAGCAAACCAGGACAACACGGAGGAAAAGGCACAGACAAACTGCATGATATGCTATTCAATGTTTATTGAATTCCATGTATTTGCAATGGATGTTCCTAAAACAACACATTTAACATCATCATCATCATCATCATCATCATGCTGCTGCTGCTGCTGCTGCTGCTGCTGCTAGTCCTTTGATAGTCACCTGTCAGTCTCCTGTCCTTTCTGAAAGCCATAAAGATGACATTAGTCATTTAGATAACTTGTGTCCTCAGTTACCATGGGATTACTGAAACTACCATGAATTTAAGAAAATGGTAGAAATTAATCTAATCTGAATTTTGAAGCATTCCTTTAGATCCCCTCCCTCTAAATATATCAATAAACATTAGAAAGTGATGCTCCTGACCACCAGGAGGTTATATTGGTTTTAAAGAATTCAAACAGCAACAGGCTCTTTAACCAAGGCACTGTTAGCCTAACATGTCAACTAGTTGTTCACACTAATCCTAATATTATCACTTAATATTAGCAAATTCTATTTTATTTTTTAAAACATATTGATGTAAATACATACACATATCGATTTGTTTTATAAATGTTGCAAATCAAAACCTTTATTCACTAATAATTACCAAAAATCGTAGTTCTATCTCCTGTTATCAATGCATTCACATTGCCCGCCATGAACTTCCGGGGAACGATCCTCGTCTGCATGAACCACGTGACGATAACCGTTTTTGGACTTCCGCTGTCGTGACTCTTCTATCTATACGGCGCTGGCCCCACAGACATGATGATGACGTGGTGCAGATATTAACCTGAGACGTTAACTATAAAAACACGTTTGGAGATCATCGGACTTTACAATCCGCCGACACATCAGGTTGTGTTTTAGTTCACAATCAAAGTAGTAAATATGAGAAGTGTGAACGTTGGTCTGAATTTGGAGCACGTGGTGTGTCAGCTTTGTTTATTGTCTTTTACAAACTAAAGGTGATGCCAGCCTGCAGTTTGAATGTTTTCCTGCACATGTTACAAATGTATTATTTGTATTCCTTCGTGAACTGCATTGTTTATTCCAAATTGGTGAATAATTAAAGTTGCTTTCTTGATAAAAAAAATGGAGATGAAGTACTTACAGGCCTTTCATAAGTGTTTGGCTGAATGGGGACTTCGGTGCAAATGGACAACGTTCCTTTATATCAAATGAAAATGGGAAATGGCTCAAGGGTTTTTTATTTTTGTTGGCATAGCGATTTGAGTTAGTCAAATAATGTTGAAGGGGGAATTTAAAGGCTGGATTTTTAATAAAATCAGCAGAGCATTTGTACTTCATTACTGTTGGACTCCCTACGACTAAAATGATACTAAACTGAGGAGAGAGGGCAGCACAAAAGGTTTCTTTTCAAGTCAAATCTCTTTCACACAGACAGAAAAAAAGGCTAAAACTCACGGGGAAAATAAATATAGAGAAAGGAGACAAATAACAAGTGCCTTTAAATGGAAAATTACGAATAAATCCACATTTTAGGAGCTGGTCAGCAAGACATCTCCAGGAAAATAGCCCTTTTAGTCATTTCCATATGTCAATTTTTGCTTAAGAGCCATGGTTCGGGCTCTAGATTTTTTAAAGTGCTCTCTTCTGTCTCTCTAATGGGTAGCTGATAAAAAAATAAATAAAACTCAACCTGCTCTGATGGAGTCATTTGGCGGTGAGCTCGCTGCGGGTAAATGAAATCAACTGGCAGAGCGTAATATGGCCATATGAATGTGCTGCCTTCAATCTATACACACAGTAATGATGGAGAGCCCCTGATGGTTGAAAGCAAAGAGAGGACATCTGGCAGAAAGGGAAAGTGTTATGTTTTTACAATGATGGCACTGAACACCAGAGGTTTGCTTCATCAGGTGGAGAGCGTAGTTTCGTGTTGGTGGTGAAAAAAAAGCAATTGCAGCTGCCTTATGACTTATTCAGGTGTTTCTACTGTGACATGTTCAAATGCTTTAATGTTCAAAAAGCTCTTTATTTTTCTCACCGCCCCTTAACCTATCACGTACAATGTTTTGGAGCACTTTAAAGTACACTACATACTGAAATACACCTGAACATCAGCAGGAGAGGACTCTTTAAAGTAGAGACACTACATACTGATATACACCTGAACATCAGCAGGAGAGGACTCTTTAAAGTAGAGACACTACATACTGATATACACCTGAACATCAGCAGGAGAGGACTCTTTAAAGTAGAGACACTACATACTGATATACACCTGAACATCAGCAGGAGAGGACTCTTTAAAGTAGAGACACTACATACGGATATACACCTGAAAGTCAGCAGGAGAGGACTCTTTAAAGTAGAGACACTACATACGGATATACACCTGAACATCAGCAGGAGAGGACTCTTTAAAGTAGAGACACTACATGCTGATATACACCTGAACATCATCAGGAGAGGACTCTTTAAAGTAGAGACACTACATACTGATATACACCTGAACATCAGCAGGAGAGGACTCTTTAAAGTAGAGACACTACATACTGATATACACCTGAACATCATCAGGAGAGGACTCTTTAAAGTAGAGACACTACGTACTGATATACACCTGAACATCAGCAGGAGAGGACTCTTTAAAGTAGAGACACTACATACTGATATACACCTGAACATCAGCAGGAGAGGACTCTTTAAAGTAGAGACACTACATACTGATATACACCTGAACATCAGCAGGAGAGGACTCTTTAAAGTAGAGACACTACATACTGATATACACCTGAACATCAGCAGGAGAGGACTCTTTAAAGTAGAGACACTACATACTGATATACACCTGAACATCAGCAGGAGAGGACTCTTTAAAGTAGAGACACTACATACTGATATGAACCTACAAAAACAATAGCAGGTCCCCTTTAAAGCAGACCAATATAAGATGATGAACCATGGATGCTGCGGTAACTGTTTTTAAACATTTAGTGACTTCATGAACAACAAATGCCTTTTAGATGAAGCTCATCCCTCATGCACAAAGTAAATTATAAGGAGAGGACTCTTTAAAGTAGAGACACTACATACTGATATACACCTGAAAATGAGCAGAATACGGCTCCTTAAATATCTCCAAGGAGAAAAGTTGTTGATTTATTTGCTTCCAAACAGAAGTTTTCTTTCGTAAAATATCTGAAAAACTTCAAAATGAACACTATCGTTGATTGACTGATTAACAAATAAGGTGCGAATAATCTCCAGCATTATATTCTACCTTTACAGTGAGCGGTATTCTCTGCAGGCGCATTATCGGCAGAGCGTGAATCAGCCGGGGTAAAAACGCCCGAGGCGCAGCAGCCATCAATCAGCCGGCACAGATACGCATTCTCTTTAATGCAATCCGATGTGATAATCAAGCACAATGCCGGTGATTTCTGCGGACTCGGGAGATTTGTTCCGATTGAGCGGTCCGTCAGAGAGGCTTTGATTGCTTCTGGAGCTCGGGATGATTTCTGACTCCAGGCATAAAGTGATGTTTTCTATCTGCCCTTCCTTTGGAGAATTACACTCACAATAGTTCTGCTTCTGAAAGAGCAAGATAACATTTGCTTGTTTGAAAAGATGGCCCTAATTTTCAAGTGTTATTGTTCTTCCCCGCTGCCCCCTCCTCTTCCCAAAAACCAACTTCGAGGGTGATCCTTATAATTTACTTTGTGCATGAGGGATGAGCTTCATCTAAAAGGCATTTGTTGTTCATGAAGTCACAAAATGTTTAAAAACAGTTACCGCAGCATCCATGGTTCATCATCTCATATTGGTCTGCTTTAAAGGGGACCTGCTATTGTTTTTGTAGGTTCATATCGGTATGTAGTGTCTCTACTTTAAAGAGTCCTCTCCTGCTGATGTTCAGATGTATATCAGTATGTAGTGTCTCTACTTTAAAGAGTCCTCTCCTGCTGATGTTCAGGTGTATATCAGTATGTAGTGTCTCTACTTTAAAGAGTCCTCTCCTGCTGATATTCAGGTGTATATCAGTATGTAGTGTCTCTACTTTAAAGAGTCCTCTCCTGCTGATGTTCAGGTGTATATCAGTATGTAGTGTCTCTACTTTAAAGAGTCCTCTCCTGCTGATGTTCAGGTGTATATCAGTATGTAGTGTCTCTACTTTAAAGAGTCCTCTCCTGTTGATGTTCAGGTGTATATCAGTATGTAGTGTCTCTACTTTAAAGAGTCCTCTCCTGCTGATATTCAGGTGTATATCAGTATGTAGTGTCTCTACTTTAAAGAGTCCTCTCCTGCTGATGTTCAGGTGTATATCAGTATGTAGTGTCTCTACTTTAAAGAGTCCTCTCCTGCTGATGTTCAGGTGTATATCAGTATGTAGTGTCTCTACTTTAAAGAGATTCAAACAGCAACAGGCTCTTTAACCAATGCACTGTTAGCCTAACATGTAAACTAGTTGTTCACACTAATCCTAATATTATCACTTAATATTAGCAAATTCTATTTTATTTTTTAAAACATATTGATGTAAATACATACACATATTTGTTTTATAAATATTGCAAATCAAAACCTTTATTCACTAATAATTGCGTTGACGTTTGTATTTTTTTTGTCTTTGCTTTTGTTTGCTTGATTTGATATGAATACAAGTTATATACAGAATAACATTTGAAACAATTAATACAAATAAAAAAAGGTGTGTAACAGAAATGAACCAGAACCCATGGATGATGAGTGGCACTGGACATGAACATGAAGAAATATGAAGCGATTGAAGGGTGTGTGTTGGGTAAGGGTGCACACTCACACACATACACAGATAAAAGAGAGTTTGTGTGTGTGTGTGTGTGAGTGTGGGGGATACTGTACCTTGGTTGGCCTCGGGGAGGGAGATGTTGGAGGAGATGGTGGTGGTGGAGGTGGAGGCGGTGGTGGGTTTAGGGGTAGTGGTGGGAGCATCTGGATGAGAGGACACACACACCACAAACACAGGGGGGAAACAAATGAGTACAAAAAGCCATGACGATAAAGTAAAGTCAGTGTGAGGCGACGCTATCTGCCTGATGTACGACCAGCAGCAGTGTGTGTGTGTGCGTGTGTGTGCGTGTGCGTGTGTGTGTGTGTGTGTGTGTGTGTGTGTGTGTGCGTGTGTGTGTGTGTGTGTGTGTGATTTAAAGGGCGGCTGCAGACCTTTTGATGAATTGGTGATTGTTCTCACTGCGACCCATCATCTGCTCTTACAGACGTCTCGGGGATATACACTCTTTTGTATTAATGTGAGCTCACGCGGCAAATATTGCACAAATAGATTTATATATATTTAAAAATGCATTACTTTTCATAGTTTGCATGAACAGTTTCACCTAATTCTATTATATTCTGTCACTTACGTTCTTTATTTTTTATATATATTGTTGTGTTCCTTGTCCTTGTCCTTATTGTTGTATAAATTAATCTAAATAATATTAAATCATAAATGACAACAATGCTTATATTGTTGTCATAAGATATATAAACAATTAATGAAATACTTCTGAAATAACATTAAAATAATAATGAATAAGCTAGCGTCTTGCTAATTGTTGTTAGAAAGAATCATTTAAGATCCTATGAACACCAGCTGCTGTTGTTCAGAGCTCATTGTTGTGCATTTACCAACGAACAAATGTGTGTGTGCATTATTCATATCGCCAAGGAGAAAACTTGGTGAGAAAAATAAAATATGGATGGATAGACTTAAAACATAACAACACAATACATAAATGGTAATGCACAACAACAGAAGGAGGGACCAATCACAAATAAAAACAGCCCTAGAGCAGAGACAATATCTCCTCCCACGGCTTCTCATTTTATACTTCATTATCCGGGGGAGACTCCCCTCACTGAAAATGTCCAGAGGGAGTTATCAAAAGTGACATGTCCCTTGTTGAAGTGGCAGCTGCACTGATATGAAGCCGCGGGCAGTGCTGATGCTTAAACACCCCCCATGCTGCTCTGATTGCCTGGGAACGGACTGAAAACGCATCAATAAAAGGTGCTGGAAAAATACGTTTTTTATATAGGTAGGAAGGACACACGTTAGTGACATACAGGTGCTATAGGAAGGAAAGGAAAGGAGGGAAGAGGAAGCAGGAGAGGTTAACTGTTAGGAGCAGTGTGGAAGTAAAGTAGAAATACTAAGATGTAGTGTATCAGTGTCTCTACTGGGACATGTCTCCATGCTTTAATGTTCAAAAAGCTCTTTATCTTTCTCATACTGCCTGCTCTAGTGTGATTGGTCAACAGCTTAGAGATGTCCCGCCCCTAAGCCCATCACGTACAATGTGTTGTTGTTCCGTAATGATGTCTCTTTGGAAGTGCTGCTATTGGCTCAGCTCTATAACACATTGGTTTTAACATTTCTAAGCGGTTGACCAATGACACATAACAGCCGTCCAGCTAACCAATCAGAGCAGACTGGGCTCTGGTTTCAGACAGAGGGTGAAAAGAGGTGCTGCAGCATGAGAACAATAAAGAGCTTTTTGAATATTAAAGCATGGAGACATGTCAGTGTGATGTTCTACAAGATTAATGCCACTAAAACCAACTTAGTAGATTCTGTAATGAGTTAAACTAAAATGAGATACAACTAAAAATGCAATTCATCCCAAACCCACACTGATAATTACATAATAAAAGTTTTCATGACGCTTGTAGAGCAAGATGTCTTCCCTCAGGGTGTGGAGGTCGTTTCTCCTTTGGAAAGAAGTCTTCCCTGAGGGCACAAGTTGCTGCACAAATCTGTTCATAATTGTTATTTTAGAAATCTATTTCATGTGCTGGAGTTTAAGTAATTCCAAAACAAGGCAGAGAGGTCCGTGAAGCTGCTCAGAACTCCGCCTGAAGCACTTTTCAAAATGCTAATGAAGGCCTTCAGGTGATTCGGATCAGTATCCAAACTCTGAAATGTTTTAAACAACAATCCAATTCTTTCAGAGACAACCTTGACAAAACAAAAGACGGTACGGAGCGATGCCGGGGGGAATGATCCGTTCGGGGATTGGCTGGCGGATGAATCGGAAGAGTTTCATAAGGGGTGACGAGGACTGAGAAACGGCCCTGAACTCTGACCCAACAACAACTTTTTACTTTGAGCACCAGGAAAAGCGCTATATCAATGTAATGTATTAATATTTTATTATTAACAACTACAACAATTAGGACGCCCACATGTGTGAACCACGGATATATAACAAGACATGGATAAAGCATTTGAGGCGGGACCCGTTAACTTATGTCCTTTGTGGTGCAGAAGCCAAAATGGCCTAAGAAAAAAACCTGCATTAACCGTAGATATAGAAGCGAGAGTGTTACGTAGTGATGTCACTATGTTCAGGAAGTAAACAAAGGAGTACCATCAATAGGATTTAGGCGGGGGAATTCCTATCCTCAGTGGTGCAAGAAGCCAAAAACACCTGGATCAACCCTTAGCTTTTGGGCGGTCGTCCACATCGACAGAGACCAAGCGTACTTT
>NC_136907.1:3072576-3110076 GCF_949606895.1 Notothenia rossii
TGGTCGGTGTTTACATTAGCATCGCTAACACTCAGAGCTAACCTGTACTGGAGAGCATGTGTGTGAAGAAGCAGGAAGTAAAAAGGAACTCACCTTGTGGTATAACCGGCAAGAGGAAAGCCTTTGAGCTCCATACTGTTTCAGAGAGAATCCTTGATAATCCATGATATGGCGTTTCATCACGGCAGCATTTAGTTTAGACAGTAGCTGCCGGGTCCCGCATGAGCTCAGACCCCTCCTTTTTTTATTTTGTTATCAATTTTTTTTTTTTTTTAAAGCTTTATACCCCAAATCAGAACTTTTTGAAACAGGAAGTTGTCATCTCTCGCAAATTATGTTAGTTTAGTTAAGTGTTTTTTTTGTCTAGTGATTTTCCCCTTTCATTTTGAATAGTAATCTTTCCTCTCGTTTCGTATACTCTCACCTCCCTTCCTTGTGTGTCTCCCACTCCTGTGATTGTCGACCACGCGCCTGATTGTTTCCACCTGTTCCCCATCGCCTGGTGTATTTATTGTCCTCGTCTCCCTCCGTCCTGTGCCAGTTCGTTTCTTGTGACAGTCTACCAGCGCATCATGCCAGAGAGAATCCCAAGCGGAGCTTTGAGCCACGCTTTCTCGAAGTATCCTTATTTTCATGCTCCTTGTGTTTTTCCCTCATTGAAGTGATTTAGTTTTTGTCGTGGAGTTTTGTTTTGAATAAAACCTTTTTTTGTTAAAAACCTGTGTGCGTCGTGCAATTGAGTTCAAACCCGTTTATTCGTAACAGAAGTGAAATAGAGGGATATGAGGAATGGCTAGAATGGGTGATCTGTTGGTATTTTGAGCAAAACACTTCCTAGACATGTGTTTGATACATCTGAGACCTATTGCTATTGCCTATAAATAGCATGATACGTGCACTTTAAATTAAAATTTGTTTTAACTATTCTCATATTCTTAAAAAAATACAGAATATTTTAATAAAAAGTTTAAAAAACGTTTTTGGTTTTTAAATATACGCTTAAAAAAAATAACGTACACAAATTAAATACAAATTAAAAACACGTAAAGCCTTTTACTTATAAACTTTCTTCGTGGTATACTCCCTTCTTAATGCAGATTTTTTGGTTTAGAATTGGTACTTTTTCGGATGTGAACCATGTTAACTCTCCCTCCATCACTGTATGCAGCAGCAGCTGTAATAGAGCAGGTGGCACTGAGCTGTTTCCTGCTTTCTAACGGTTCCTAACGGTAACGCTGTTGTTTTATTGCACTCATCATTAGCACAGCGCCTCTCTCTGCTGTAAATAACATCCATTCAGCTGGTGTCCGTCAGGCTTTCAGACTCTCTTTATAAAAAAATGAGCCTTTTCTCTCTGCTAATTCCCTCTGACAATAGCAGCCAAATAATTTCTCTGCGGTCTCAGGGTGAACCAGACGTGATAGTGAAGTCATTTCAGGCCGGGGAAATGAGCACATTAGAGTTTAATGCCCTGCTCAGGTAGGAGATGTCAGTGGTGTCAACAGAATAAAAGCAAGCTAAGATAATGCTTGTGAGGGTGGGAGAAAATATAGATAAAGACGTGGATGCAACAACAGGAAGTGGAAAATGCGAGTCCATCTGATAGAAGTAGGTGGAGGCATTGAAGGATTACCTCGGGTTAGTGGGAGGCTGATCACACACAGCACACTTATCGATCGACGGCTATGTTTAGCATGAACAAAACTGGTTGCTAATGGTTTTTCCTGTCGCCATTGAGGGCCTAGAGAGAGTTGTGATGTACAGTTGGCACTTTGTGGAAAATGTGTGGTTTTTAATTCAAGCTGAACAAGATTAACTTGACATCAGCACGTTATAACATCTTTGTATCCATAAATCCAGCAGAACACCCTTTGATTGGTATGGTCATCTTTATAATTTGTCTTAATATTTGTTTTACACTGTTTATTTAGTTGTATTTATTCATTTGGTCTTATGCCTTCCTTACTTTAACTGAGTGGGTTATCTGTTGTGAGTTTGTGGATGTATTTATTTGATTATCATGCCTATTTTACCTACTTGTATTCATTCTAATATTATATCTCATGCACATGGTGAATGTGTTTAAATAAGGTTTTAACGTTCGACATAAATTGAATTAATGTTTTTCTCTAGTGCCATAAAGCACCATGCTCTACACATTAATGTCTATATTTAAAAATAAATACATCTGAAGACTCACTGGAGTTATGGGATCAGGATAACTTTTAGGGTTAGGGTTGAGATCCTGGAAAATACATTTTCACTCCTATTTCACGTTTTGGGACCAAATAACAGAACAACGGGTTGCTAGCAGTGATTCTAGAAATTCTGAGAACAGAATTAAACCATTTCAGTCCCCACTGGATTTTGTTGACTAGTCAACACAAACAACAAGTGATATCTTCAAACTATCTGAAATAAGTCAATTTTATCAAACTGACTTTAAACATATTTCCTGTTGATCTTCCTACCTGACCGTCCCTGACCTCAGGGGTCTCATGCTCAAGACCCGGGGGCCAAATCCGGCCTGCCACTTCATGTCATGTGGCCCCGCAAGAGCGTGCAAAAAATATAATACGTTTATAATACGGTTACATGCCGCTTTACAGAAGCAGGTTGCCCATAAACTACATGTCCCACAATGCATCTCGTTTTGTGACATGCACACTGAAGAGACTTGCAATTATTTGCCCTGGACTTCTGCTTTCAGACGTAGTTAATTATGAAGTTATTACCCTATCTGATAATACTCCAATTCAGAGGCAATGATGTAATATAATACATTATTTTATATATATATTATATATTTATATAGTTACAACCGGCGCTTTGAGTGCAACCTTTATGCGAATGTGGCCCGCGATGAAATTGAGTTTGACACCCCTGGTCTAAATGCTCTCTGCACACTGCTGTGATATACTGTAAGTCTCTTTACCAACATTCAAATCAAATAACTTTCCCCCAAAAGTCACAGCCAGTCTTCAAAATCCCCGATGAACAAAGCATAAGCAAATGCAGAATGTTAACTCCTCCTCAGGTCATTAACCTAACAATACACAGAGACACAAACAACACTGAGGACATGACCTCCTCTTTGGAAGTGAAAATAGCTCAGTGTTAAAAAACATCTCAAGGAGCTGCTGTGGCGTGGGCGTGTTGCTACAGGCTCTGGTGAGGAGATCAAATGTAATCCACATGGAGTAATCGCGAGTTTGCACGCTTATCAGAGGCAAGAACAGTCTGCTGCACGTTGTTTCCTACTGTTTGCGTTTTAATGCGGCCTCGGGACGGTGTCTTTCTGAATCCATGAGCAGTGGTTAGGGTTAGGGTTAGGGTTAGGGTTACATCAAAGCTTAAGAGTGCAGTTGGAAATAGGGGAGGATTAAAAGTATATAGCACCTGTAATAAAAAACAGCACCTATTACAAAGTCAGTATATTGCAATATGCCTTGAGTATTCTACAGCTGCAAGCAAGGAGCACCAGTGCAAACACTTTTCCAGTCTTAGCGGCGACTCAATTACATTTAAAAGTCAGCATTCACACCCATTCATACAGAGGCAGAGGTGCTCAGAGAGACTGACATTCACACACTCTGGTCATGCCATTTGGGGTTAAATATCTTGCCCAAGGACACATCGACATGTTGACTGCATGATCTAAGGAATACAACATCCAGCCTTGCGATTGGTGGACAACCAAGCCACAGCCGCCCATCAGCCAACACACAGTATGAATGATTCTGGTGTTAACGTTAAAGGTCCCCTATTATACTGTTTTTCAGATATATACAGAGCCTGTCTCTGATTGGCTGAAACACCAAACAGATCATTGCAGCATTACCCATAATCCCCTCTGTTTCAGCCCTGTTTCCAAAGAGCTGATTCTCTGTCTGTTACTTTAGATGAAAATAAGGAGCCCCTCCCCACGCCCCTCTGAGAGAGATTTGGTTACAAAGAACACAATGGTGCTCTAGAGGAGATTCAGGTGATAAGGTGGGGGGGGGGGGGGGTTACCTTGGTTGCTGATTGGCTAATGGTTACTCAAGCCAAAACATCGTTATGACATCATAAAGTGTCCAAAATCTGATCAGCTCATTTTCAGACAGGTTTTTATAGAAATTGATCAAAAAGAGAGAGAATCTTTGTTCCTGAAACTTTCAGCGTGTCTTTCCACAGAGGGGACACATGTTGATGTAGAAGAGACATGAAGAAGAGGGGACACATGTTGATGTAGAAGAGACATGAAGAAGAGGGGACACATGTTGATGTAGAAGAGACATGGAGAAGAAGGGACACATGTTGATGTAGAAGAGACATGAAGAAGAGAGGACACATGTTGATGTTGAAGAGACATGAAGAAGAGGGGACACATGTTGATGTAGAAGAGACATGAAGAAGAGGGGACACATGTTGATGTAGAAGAGACATGAGGAAGAGGAGACACATGTTGATGTAGAAGAGACATGAAGAAGAGGGGATACATGTTGATGTAGAAGAGACATGAAGAAGAGGGGACACATGTTGATGTAGAAGAGACATGAAGAAGAGGGGACACATGTTGATGTAGAAGAGACATGAAGAAGAGGGGACACATGTTGATGTAGAAGAGACACGGAGAATAGGGGACACATGTTGATGTAGAAGAGACATGAGGAAGAGGGGACACATGTTGATGTAGAAGAGACATGAGGAAGAGGGGACACATGTTGATGTAGAAGAGACATGGAGAAGAGGGGACACATGTTGATGTAGAAGGGACATGAAGAAGAGGGGACACATGTTGATGTAGAAGAGACATGAGGAAGAGGGGACACATGTTGATGTAGAAGAGACATGAGGAAGAGGGGACACATGTTGATGTAGAAGAGACATGGAGAAGAGGGGACACATGTTGATGTAGAAGGGACATGAAGAAGAGGGGACACATGTTGATGTAGAAGAGACATGGAGAAGAGGGGACACATGTTGATGTAGAAGAGACATGAAGAAGAGGGGACACATGTTGATGTAGAAGAGACATGAGGAAGAGGGGACACATGTTGATGTAGAAGAGACATGGAGAAGAGGGGACACATGTTGATGTAGAAGAGACATGGAGAAGAGGGGACACATGTTGATGTAGAAGAGACATGAAGAAGAGGGGACACATGTTGATGTAGAAGAGACATGAAGAAGTGGATTTTGCATAGTAGGTGACCTTTAATGGACCAATCTCTCAGAAAAAAGCAGAAATAGAAAGGGAGAGTGATGGAGGGTTAGGGTTAGACGTGCTTACCATATACGTAGAGGATGTAGTCGTCGAAGGACTCCCCCACCGTGTTGGAGGCCACGCAGCGGTAGGTGCCGTTGTAGGTCTTGTTTAGGTTTTCGATGTAAAGATCGCCTCCGGTGATGACTGCGTGGGACGGCACGTCGTCATCCACCTTCACCCAGTTGACCCGCTGAGGCCTGGGAACGAAAACCAGAGCAACCCGTTAGTTCCCAAGACAAACATTCAAACTGGGAGTTAAAGGTTATGTGATCCATTAAGAAACCAAATTAAAAGTTTAAAGAACTGGCCTGAGGGCTGCAAAGTTCATTACACCCAAAAGAAGGAAAATTGGAAAAGTTAAAAACATTTGGATCACTTTTTCTATTGTTAGACGCCTAGCATTAGTGGGGGCTAAAAATGTCAAATCTGACCTCTGCAGGGCACAGAACTCCAGATGGTATTACCACATCTGAGAGCTTTCTTCCTCTGGGAGACATGGACGTCTTTTGACATTTGTCTCATTATATCATGCAGGATCTTTTGGTTCAAAGAAATTGTATCATAAGGGGGAAATGAAGAAAAAAGACTACATGTATCAGAATCAAAAGGATTTATCCTCCAAGATAATGTTCCTGTCACCTCCTAGAATCTAGATCAATGAGCATCACTTGCTTTTCATTCCTGTCAACAACAAAAACGTCCATCATGTACTTTGCACATCATTTCTGCATTTCGATAGCCTTGCAACATTCAGATATTTGTAACTTTTCCAAGTCGTTTGGTTCACACCTGTAACCAAAGGTTCTATGAATATTTGAAATAAAGGCTCAAAGTCAAGTCAAAGTCAACTTTATTGTCAATCTTTCAGTTTGTGTGTACAAACAGAGAGATCAAAATACCGTTTCCTACAATCCCAAATACAAAAATACAAACAAACAAAAAAGTTGTGGCACTTTGGCCAATAGTTGCGTTAAGATTGACAACTTTCCCAATGAATGGTCTAACTTTTCAACAAAGTTCATGTAATGACACTCAACTTATTCTAACAATCAGAAATGTAAATGGCCTCCGGTTGGCAACAGAGGAAACATCAAAGGGTGACAAAGAACTTCATCCTATGAACTTGTTCTGAAATCTTATTAATTAATATCCATAGACAATTACTTGGACATCAATCAAGCAACCAAACAATCCATCAATCCTAACTACCAACCAACCAACCAACCAACCAGCCAGCCAGCCAACCAACCAACCAACCAACCAACCAACCAACCAACCAACCAGCCAGCCAGCCAACCAACCAACCAACCAACCAACCAACCAACCAACCAACCAACATCAAACCAACTATCAAACCAACCAACCAACCAAACAACTAACCAACTATCAAACCAACCAACCAACCAACCAACCAACCAACCAACCAACCAACCAACCAACCAACCAACCAACCATCAAACCAACCAACCAACCAACCAACCAACCAACCAACCAACCAACCAACCAACCAACCAACCAACCAACTATCAAACCAACCAACCAACCAACCAACCAACCAACCAACCAACCAACCAACCAACCAACCAACCAACTATCAAACCAACCAACCAACCAACCAACCAACCAACCAACCAACCAACCAACCAACCAAGCAACCAAGCAACCAAGCAAGCAAGCAAGCAACCAAGCAAGCAACCCACCAACCAACCAACCAACCAACCAACCAACCAACCAACCAACCAACCAACCAACCAACCAACCAACCAACCAACCAACCAACCAACCAACCAAGCAACCAAGCAACCAAGCAACCAAGCAAGCAAGCAAGCAACCAACCAAGCAAGCAAGCAAGCAAGCAACCCACCAACCAAGCAACCAACCAAGCAACCAAGCAACCAACCAACCAAGCAACCAAGCAAGCAAGCAAGCAAGCAAGCAAGCAAGCAAGCAAGCAAGCAAGCAAGCAAGCAAGCAACCCACCAACCAACCAACCAACATCAAACCAACCAAGCAAGCAACCAACCATCCTTTTTTACATCCCAATATATCGCCTTAAACCTTTTCATGGACAAATAGAGATTTGATTTCAGACGAGGTTGACATCTTCCTTTCATAAGTGTATACTGTAGATGTTATTGATCATAATCACCAGTTGTTGTTTTGCATCTTGCATTACAGTTATTTTGAGGGAATAAAAAACAATGCCTTCGTCCTCCTACTCTTTGTTTATTGTTTTCCCTTGCAGGTGAACTCTGCCATCTGTTGTTCGGCCTTTCAAAGCTCTCTCTGGCCCCAACCACGCTCCATCTGTCTCATATACAGCCATCACCTTTTGCTTCTTTGTTTACTTCTAATATCAATATTTAACTTTATATAAGAAAATGGCACATTTATTTTACCCTTTCAACAAAGTCATGATTGCCCAGTCAGAGCATTTGCTTCTGGCAATGGTGTTTTACTCAGATATGGGGAAGCTCTACCAAAAAGAGTTATCTCTCTATCAGTACTGCATCATAAAATCCTTGCAATGCCCTATAGCCATATTCCCATCATATAGTACATATCTTTTCACATACAACACTCATAAACAGCTTTACCTCAATTTGCTTGAAAAAAGGCTGATCAAAGCGAGTTAAGACATTAAAAAACATATTATAATAACATTCCTCCCTTAGTGCACACTTAAAAGCAACAATACATACACCTATAACTGCTGCTGTGTAGGTGGGCTCCTACCAAACGTCTGTATTTGTTCTCTTTATACCTCGACTGAGGTTTATAGCGGGGTGACAGATTTGTATGACAATGAGCTCAAAGCCACAGAGGGTAAGAGGAAAGAGAAAGAAGACAAAGCAGCTCCATTTTGCTGCTGCAACTTTCAATGGCCGCTTCCAGCTACTGTTATTTCCCCTGAGCGAGAGCTGATGGTCTCTGTTGTTGCATTTTGCTGTTTTTTTTAAAGTTGTTTCCCTCCATTAGAAAAACATTTGGTGTGGAGGGAGAAAGAAAATAGGATAGGGGAACAAATGTGAAATATCCAGTAAAAAGAAAATATGAAATAAAGGTCCAATAGCTGAAAACAAACGAAGCACAAGTGCGTTAAATGGCTGTTGTAGAGAGCCTGAACGAGCGTGCCGTGTCTATAACAAGTGCTCTCCACATGAAATGAAATGTAAATAAACAGTACGTATGGAAATCAAATGGAGTGAGGGACAGCACCTGGACGATTGGATGTTTTGAGAAGGAGACAAATGAATCCGGAGCAGGGAGATAGACACAGATAGAGGAACGTGGTGAGAGGAGACTGCAAGGAGAGGAGAAGGGCGTCTGGAATACAAATGGCCGCCGGCAGCCGGGCCCCTGGTGCTATCGGCTGGTAATGACTGCACAACTCTCAGAAGCTCTAATGAAAATGACTTCCAATTCCCGGCTCACTGTATTGATTGTATTTTCATCTTTGTCAAATGAATGCGGGTTGTGAGCTTGTCTCTAAGCCAAGTATGAACACTGTGAGGGGGGGGGGGGGGGGGGGTGTTTTCATTTGTGTTCTTGTACTTCTACCCTTCAGAGGATGATAAAGTTTGACGGATCGTAACTTTTAATTAGGGTTGAGAAATGTATTTCTGATTTGGGTAGTGGTTGTGGGGGAAACTTCTGTGTAGCAATGCAGGAGGAGTCACCAACTCAAAGGAGACACGGGGAGAGCTGGAGCTCTGATGTCAAAACGCTGATGGTTTATTCGGAGCGTCGGCCGGAGAATTCACAAAACAAGTCAAGAGTCAGAGGTTCTCACTTCACGGTAGAGTTGCCACGTCAATTCTGAAGAACTCTACCCCAGACCCGTGTGTTTACCGAGTTCAGAGAGACTAATCAACATGCTGCATAACAAGATGAATCGTAACACCTCTATCAGCTGACGCCAACAGGAAGCAACAGGGAGGCAGAGCACTGAGAGCACAGCAGCCGAGGTTACAGGTGCGTGTGCTCAGTCAGGACAGTATGAACTGATACACTGGGTCAAAGTTATCGGCCTTGGAAAATATTTCCCCAACACTGGTTGTGCCAAAGTTTCAGCTATGATAAGAACGGTTTGGATTTTCTAGATGATAAGAAATGAGGTTCAATGCTTCCTTCATTATCTCCTTAAGCTGATGATGCCTTAGAGAAAAGGACACAACACCTCGCAGCCTCACCTTGTAACGTGAAACAACATTCGGCCGTTAGAGGAAACAAACCTATCGTTACCTAGAAATCCATTTCAGTTATGGAGCTTATTCTGCATTTTACAATTTATTTGTAAATTGCCAAAGTGCTTTCAACAATGTACAGTCTGAAGCCAAAACCGAGAAATGTTATGCTAAATGTAACACTATTAAATAAAGTCAACATTTCAAGGTGTTAGAGTTGTGCAAGGTTGCTTAAAACATCTTGAATGGTGATTGCACAGGGCTCCAGAGATTTCATTTTTGACAGTTCGACCGCAACGCTGTGTTAAATCTGGGTCAGGAAAAACACAGATTCATGCAATGGTCCTGTTTTCTTTCCCTTAATTCACCTGTAGCTGCTGAGCTGAGCCCTGGAACCGATCCTTTCATTTACAACCCTTGAATCCAGCCATTTGCATGACACAGAATGTACAAATAAATAATGTTAAGACGACTACATGCTGTATGCTGTAAAGATATATGTATAACACCAGAATGGATTTGTGTAGCACATAAAAGACAAAAGCATAAGCTGAAACATGACTGCATTATGAAAGCAAACAGTTTCAATAACAACATCCAAGCATTTAATAACACCGCTAACTTTCTTAATATATGACCTAACCAAGATATATGTTTTGAGTTTCTCACAGCTAGGAATGTGGTTTTGAAAAGCTCTTTCGCAAAGGACAGCAGCTTTGTGTTCAACTTGTTTTCACAAAAGTTACAATGGATCCCAAGGCAGAACAGATTCAAGGTCCACAAGTTATTACATTGAAAACGCTCTGTCCATTCAAATGCTCACCTTGCTCCAGAAAAACATTTCAACAAACGGTTTTTTATTCTGAGATAGGCTTGGTTTACATGTTCGATTTGTGTCTGCTCTTTGAAACTACTCTTGCTAACAAGGCTAAAGTAGAAGTTTGAAATGAATTAAGAATTTGTATTTCCGCTCAATGAAAGTCGCCATTCAAATCAATTGTGAGTCCAAGATTGATTTCCTCCTACACTCTAATCAGGTATTTGATTTCCCTTCAGAGCTTTGAACTACTTTCTATTTCCTCGGCCAAAAAGACCACTTTTACTTTTACTTTGTTGAAACCTAAGATGCTAAAGAACATGAACGAGATTAGCTTATTTGATTAAGGAAGTCATTTATGTCCAAACTATTTTTGATTAATGTAACAGTTTTCAACAAGAACGGTAGAAAACGGGAAAATTCACTCGACATGCTCGTATTCATTTACATATCATAACAGGAAGGAGCAAAAACAGGACACATACTTGCACTTCAAAATAAAAGCATTTCCTTTTTTACCTTCAACATTTTACCCCTAACTTCTTTCAAGAAGCAAATAAACAAATGTTTTTACTGCCTTAAATTAAAGAAGTTATCACCACAAGAAACACACTGTGAGACTTCAACACCATTTTATGTTTAACCCTTAGATGCATAAGTGGGTATTTTTGACCCGGTGAGGTGGTTTTCTTAGAGTATCTTTGTAATTACATTTTATTATCATTTCATATTCCAGCTATTCCTCAAAAAGCATGTATTGGATATTGTGCTATTCAAATTTTGAATTTAAATGTTTCTAATTTTAAGAAATTGTAGTTTTTGTATTACTACCCCAAGCTTCCGTAAGTGGGTTAAAAATTACCCACAATGCATTTTCTATGGAATTTCGTTGTTTTTTCAAAATGAAAAAAAATGTCTAAAATTATAAATAGTGAAAAATTAAATATTTGTAGTGTGAACCAAAATAGTTATAAGTGATTTTTCTTAACCAAAATGACATAAAAACACATATTATTCTAATACGGGTCTTTTTTGACCCACTTATGGAAGAGTGTAGGGTCCAGTCACTCATCTAAGGGTAAGAAAACTGTATATGTTGACTTGACAGATTACATAGTTGTCAGAAATCATTTCAATTAATAGCACCAATTGAAACTCAGAAAAATGCGCTTTGTGGACCTGGACTAGTGGTCTAGGAACGTTGTATAAACACAACACACCTGTTGAAAAGCCACATCCCCAAGTACCTCAAATCACAGTTTTATAATGTAACATTCATAACTCCTGTCTAATCTAATGATTGTATTGTCCTGTTCAAATTTGAGCTGTCTTGTCAACAAACTAATATGATTGAGACAGCGCTGATGTTTGGACAGTTCGTCAGGTCTCCTTCCTGAAGCTCTTGTTTTGTTTCTCTCACACTCGAGTGCACTAATGGCATCATTTGCACTCCATTACATCTCATATCACAAACAGCCGTCATCTAATCAAAACAACATTCAGGTTTCAGATGATACGTGTGGAATAATGGCCTAATGAGTGTCAAATGGCCGTTTGATGCAAAGGGAAAAACTGAAAATGGGCCCAAACTTAAAATCTGCCTTAACTTGAGCTTAATTTGAGGTTTTCTTGAGTGAATTGTAATAATAAGTGTGTGATAGAGAATATGTAATGTATTAAGGGTTTGTCGGTCTACCTCCTGGAACAGCAGATGGAAATGAGCTATGAGCAAAAATCTGGCTTTATAACTATTCATAATTTGGCTTTCATGCACGGTCCTTTTTCTATTAAGACATACGTTTCAAAATGATACTGACGCCATTGGAAGTTCATTTTTGTCAGGGGTAGAGAATAACTTTGATAATGTTCCTTGTGCTCAGCTGAGTTTAGTTTAATTTTTTTTACCTTGACCTTGACTTATTTTGTTCAAATCTAGCGCCTCCACTCAATCAACATACTCTCTTATTCTCACACAGTCTCCCTGGATACTGTGAGAAAATTAGCACTCATTACTCAAAAATAGCACCCTGCCTATTCAAGGTTCAACCTATTCAGTCCACTGTTCGAGCTGACTTTCCTCCTGCGGGACATTAGGACCCGCTCACTGTCATTACGGTCCCTTTCTGCTCCGTCCTCCGCATTTAAAGGAGTGCTAATTAAACACCTGCTGAGAATATCACGGTAATTCTGATGTGGTTCATAATTAAAGGCCAGTTTTGAAAATTCCTCCCCTTAGAAATTCATTGGAGAGAAAATAGCAGCCATTCAATTCAGTGATAATGTATCCTGGAGGAATGGCCATTTCAAAATATCTGGGCCCTTAGTCACAGTTCTTTGTAACACTTACTTATGAGAAGGCAACCGTCATATCTATCTATCTATCTATCTTTCTATCTATCTATCTATCTATATATCTATCTATCCGTCCATCTAGTGAATGTTAGCTATCAAATTAGCTATCAAATATTAGCTATCTTCTAAATAACCTACCTACCTACCTACCTACCTACCTACCTACCTACCTACCTACCTACCTGCCTACAGTACCTACCTACCTACCTACCTACCTACAGTACCTACCTACCTACCTACCTACCTACCTACCTACCTACCTACCTACCTACCTACCTACCTACCTACCTACCTACAGTACCTACCTACCTACCTACAGTACCTACCTACCTACCTACTAACCTACCTACCTACCTACCTACAGTACCTACCTACCTACCTACCTACCTACCTACAGTACCTACCTACCTACCTACCTACCTACCTACCTACCTACCTACCTACCTACCTACCTACTAACCTACCTACCTACCTACCTACCTACCTACCTACCTACCTACCTACCTACCTACAGTACCTACCTACCTACCTACCTACCTACCTACCTACCTACCTACCTACCTACAGTACCTACCTACCTACCTACCTACCTACCTACCTACCTACCTACCTACCTACAGTACCTACCTACCTACCTACCTACTAACCTACCTACCTACCTACCTACCTACAGTACCTACCTACCTACCTACCTACCTACCTACCTACCTACCTACCTACCTACCTACCTACTAACCTACCTACCTACCTACCTACAGTACCTACCTACCTACCTACCTACCTACCTACCTACCTACCTACCTAATTGATAGCCATCTATGTTACAAACACGGTAGCAAACATTAGCTATCTGCCAAATAAGCTAGCGAGCTAAAGTTAGCTTTAACTAATACCAGCTAGCTAACCATTGCTATCGATATCTATCTATTTAAAAAATATGTATTTCCTTTTCTAGTTAAAAGTAAATATACAAATACAACCTTACATACTTTCCTTTCACATTCCTAAAAAAACTACTTGTTTTTGCTCATTCAACATCAATTTAAATTGATATTGACCCAACGTCAAGTCAATCAGAACTTTCTCAAAACACAATTTTTCATCTTTTTCAATTTTTACAAACGTGACCATAAAGACAAGGATTAAATTGATTTATGGATTATTATTCTGTGTTAATTTTCATTTAGTTTTTTTCCTAGCTCTACCATATTTTCTGCAACAGAAATTGGTGGTAAAAGGTTAATTGCTTCATATTTGTTATGTCGGATTGCTGGAGTTGTATTTGTGTACATCCTCTTTGAACTCACTCTCACTTAACGTGCTGCTGGAAAACTTTCTTCTCAAAAGCAATTCATAGCATAGCAACGAGACACACATATGCAGACCTTAAAATTAAGTCAAGGTATCTCAATGAATAAATAAATAAATGTGTTTTCTCTACCCTTGGCACGTTTTAATTAGTAACAATGTGTGTGTGTGTGTGTGTGTGTGTGTGTGTGTGTGTGTGTGTGTGTGTGTGTGTGTGTGTGTGTGTGTGTGTGTGTGTGTGTGTGTGTGTGTGTGTGCGTCTCTTACTGGGGTTTGCCTTTGGCCTGACACGTGAGTTCCAGGTTCTCTCCTTCCCTCGTCAGACCCTGAGGAAACTCTACCACGATCTTCACCTCCGGTTTGTCTGAAAGTAAAGATAGAAAGAGAATTAAATGCTGGCATAACATAACAGGTAATGAATTACACATCTTCCCTCTGCATATACTTAGAGTGGTGCAGTGATGACATATTTTTTGTGCAACCCAGAAGTTGAGTTAGTTGGCAAACATTAACCCAATGGTATTCTGAATGTGTTTTTGGTTTGAACCCTGAAATCTGGTCTGTGTTTAACACAAGCTGAAGACATTTTTGTTGGTGTACAACATAACATATGTCAGTAAATACCCCAACTGTTGAATCTAAGTGTCTAAATCAGACTACGTTAGCCGCCTTTAGCTTAGCGGTGGTGACGTGAAGTCATGTGACCGTGCTGTAGTTCCTTTATAGCCCAACGTTAGTCACCTTTAGCTTAAAGGTGGTGACGTGAAGTCATGTGACCGTGATGTAGTTCCTTTATAGCCCAACATTAGCCACCTTTAGCTTAGCGGTGGTGACGTGAAGTCATGTGACCGAGCTGTAGTTCCTTTATAGCCCAACATTAGTCACCTTTAGCTTAGCAGTGGTAACGTTAAGTCATGTGACCGTGCTGTAGATCCTTTATAGCCTAACATTAGTCACCTTTAGCTTAGCGGTGGTGACGTGAAGTCATGTGACCGAGCTGTAGTTCCTTTATAGCCCAACATTAGCCACCTTTAGCTTAGCAGTGGTAACGTTAAGTCATGTGACCGAGCTGTAGTTCCTTTATAGCCCAACATTAGCCACCTTTAGATTAGCAGTGGTGACGTGAAGTCATGTGACCGTGCTGTAGTTCCTTTATAGCCCAACATTAGCCACCTTTAGATTAGCAGTGGTGACGTGAAGTCATGTGACCGAGCTGTAGTTCCTTTATAGCCCAACATTAGCCACCTTTAGATTAGCAGTGGTGACCTGGAGTCATATGACCGTGCTGTAGTTCCTTTATAGCCCAACATTAGCCGCCTTTAGCTTAGCGGTGGTGACGTGAAGTCCTGTGACCGAGCTGTAATTCCTATAACGTTAACTTTTTGCTTCAAAAATCATAAAGTGTTGTTAATATGTAGAGATTATCCCTGCTAAACAAGACGTGAAAGTATCATCAACGTTTGTTTGCCGTATAGCTTATTTCATTCAAAAATCTAAAGGAAAAATCCCATTGGCTTTTTGTAGCGGGAACCAGGGAGATGCTAACTTCAGGGTCTGCATACAAACATAAATCATCTCCGCATCCTTTTTCACGGTAATCAGGTATTTGTTTATCCATCACCAATTTTCTTCACACAGAATACACAGTACAGCTCACAGGAATAGTCCCTATGTGTTTAAGTAGTAAACAAAACAACATTAACATGTCCCGCCCCAGTAGTGCTGAAGTTAAAGAAGAAAGCAGTTCTAGAAACAGGGACATTCTTTTTTTATTACGATTGAGCTTCACAACACACCAACTCTGCTAGGTCTGGATTTATTTGACTTGACATGATGTTAACAACAGAATAAATTCAAGGTGTTTTTCCTTTACATCTATCTGACCACCGCTGCCTTTTTACCCCAACCCTCTCTTCCATTTCATCAATCATTCTTCAGCAGTGTTGGGTCTACCTTGGGTATAATATTGATAGAATTGTAAATTAACCCCAACACCAAAACACAAGGCAAAGCATTGGGGAATGACAGACGTGGTTTGGACCCACAAGTAGTCCATCCAAATATATGTTACCTGATAACTATCACACACAAAACAAAAGGCAGTGTTGACTGTGGCGCAGGCGGAGAGAAAATGTAAGAATGTTGTTTTGACAATCAGCGGGGTGCTTTGACAGTTTCTGCTGTGCTATTCTTTGCAACCAACAAGTTTCTATTGTTCTCATTCCCCCGACTGTTGCTGGTGTTATCAAAGCTCTTTTCTCATCTTGGTGTGAGACATGATCCTTTATTCTGGACAAAAATGCAATGTTTTATTCAATCTATCATCTGAGTAAGGCATTGAGTTTTTTGAGTTAGTGAGAGAAGAACTGAAAGCAAAAGAAGAATCCTGATATCTGTTTCAGCTTTTAACCGTCCAACCGGTAAATCATACACGAAGGGAACGCTTGAAAACAAGTAACATGCTATATCAACGTAGTGTTTGAGAGATACAGTATCTCATTGTTCTTTATGAATGAGTTAGGGTTTTGTACTTCTATGACATTTATTTTTATTTCTTGTATGGTATTATTATATCAGCCCTTGTACATGACTTTTTGAAATTGTTAAGAATTTTTTTTAATACATTTTCGAACTGATTTATCAAAAGGTTTGTCGGAATTTCGTCGTGAGATTTGAGGTATTTTACCAAAAGCAATGTCATTAGATAATTCACAAAAAGGTTGGTTTCTTTCTTGTACCTTTTCTGAATATATTCAATTTAATTAGATCATTAAACATAACGCAAACCAAGAAACATTAACATTACATTGGTTGCACTTCGTCATTTTGATGAATATCTGTGTTGAAATGTTAGATACAAAATTATTTTACACTTTAAGTTGTTCTTATTTGTCTTACTGTAATTTATTTACAATTTTTTTATTCGAGCCAACTGTTTATGTTGTTGTCTTTGATGTTGTTGTGTATTATATGTTTGGATGCACTTTATAACACCTTTTCATGCTGTTAATTTGTGTATAAAATCAATCAAAGTTAATTAAAAAAAGATCCAAAATGACGGCTGACATTGTTTGCAGTATATTAAAAGCCTCAACCTGTAATGACTTCTCAAAGAAATGTGTTGTTTTGTGTGAGATGCTGAAGAAACCGTTAATACCTCCACTCATCTCAGAGCAGACTGATTGCTGAGTCACTGTGCCGTAATTACACTTCCCTGATTGTTATTCTTGTTTTCCCCCCAGTTTTAAATCCTGAATGCACAGTTTGCTGCGTACATGTCTAATCAGCCTGCAGACACAAGGCCTGAGTTATGATTTCAAAAGCCGGCTGTAAAGTTTCACACTGCCTTCCGACCTTCTCGGCAACAAACAACACGTGTCTGGTCATCCATCTGTCTAAATCACACCCTGTCAGCGGCCGCCTCTCCGTCTCCGTGATGGACAGCAGACGGGCGAAAAGCCAAGTATTCTGCTCAGTGGGCATGTTCAGACAGCAAGCCTTTGGTTTTGTTTCCCACTGCAGGCGCTACACGGCAACTTTTCTTCACTCTCACAGCCGACCTTGTCATCTCGGAGCAATAAACATGAAGGACGCCGGGCATCTGTAAGTTGTTTTGATAGCCGCGAGTAGTTATGTCGGCGCTTTCTTGTCTCTGCTTGATGGGAAAACACAAAGCTGCACAGCCAGATCCGCATCCTGCCTCTTCAGTGGGAATGAATTAGTGTCTACAGTATGCAAGAAGGCCGTTATCATTACGCTAACTGAATTATTTGCTTTATTGTGCACCTCACCTCATAAGCACTCGAGATGGCACTATCCATCTCCGTGCAGCCTGGCGACCTTAAGGGAAAAGCAACGAGTCGACGCAGCAAAACAGCCCGCTCCGCTCATACACATAAACATTACACGCTTATTTAATTACGCTATCCCCTGACAATGGCCTTTTTAGCTGTTTTCTTAGCACACAATGCACTCCGCTCTACTCGCAAATTGCCCACACAGTGAGTGATTGAAATGTAAATCACCTCGTCTATCAGGATAATATATCATCAGTAAACAAACACCACCATAGTACGCTTTAATTCATGGCTCTTTATAATGTCCTTCAAATATGTAGCTGGATTATATAATGGCTTGTAGAAAAAGACAACTAGCGAACAACAAGAGATGACAGTGAGTTTGCACCCATCACTGTCTGAGTTAGCTTACCAAACACTAATTAGGTCTCTATTATTAATTAAAGACGACATTCTGCTGATGTTCAGGTGTATATCAGTATGTAGTGTCTCTACTTTAAAGAGTCCTCTCCTGCTGATGTTCAGGTGTATATCAGTATGTAGTGTCTCTACTTTAAAGAGTCCTCTCCTGCTGATGTTCAGGTGTATATCAGTATGTAGTGTCTCTACTTTAAAGAGTGCTCTCCTGCTGATGTTCAGGTGTATATCAGTATGTAGTGTCTCTACTTTAAAGAGTCCTCTCCTGTTGATGTTCAGGTGTATATCAGTATGTAGTGTCTCTACTTTAAAGAGTCCTCTCCTGCTGATGTTCAGGTGTATATCAGTATGTAGTGTCTCTACTTTAAAGAGTGCTCTCCTGCTGATGTTCAGGTGTATATCAGTATGTAGTGCCTCTACTTTAAAGAGTCCTCTCCTGCTGATGTTCAGGTGTATATCAGTATGTAGTGTCTCTACTTTAAAGAGTCCTCTCCTGCTGATGTTAAGGTGTATATCAGTATGTAGTGTCTCTACTTTAAAGAGTCCTCTCCTGCTGATGTTCAGGTGTATATCAGTATGTAGTGCCTCTACTTTAAAGAGTCCTCTCCTGCTGATGTTCAGGTGTATATCAGTATGTAGTGTCTCTACTTTAAAGAGTCCTCTCCTGCTGATGTTCAGGTGTATATCAGTATGTAGTGTCTCTACTTTAAAGAGTCCTCTCCTGCTGATGTTCAGGTGTATATCAGTATGTAGTGTCTCTACTTTAAAGAGTCCTCTCCTGCTGATGTTCAGGTGTATATCAGTATGTAGTGTCTCTAATTTAAAGAGTCCTCTCCTGCTGATGTTCAGGTGTATATCAGTATGTAGTGTCTCTAATTTAAAGAGTCCTCTCCTGCTGATGTTCAGGTGTATATCAGTATGTATTGTCTCTACTTTAAAGAGTCCTCTCCTGCTGATGTTCAGGTGTATATCAGTATGTAGTGTCTCTACTGTGACATGTCTCCAAGCTTTAATGTTCAAACATCTCTTTATTTTTCTCAACTAAAATAGTGAACAAAATCAGTTAGAAAATACTTGCAATGTGTTTCAATATTGTTCAATGGACCTAAAATGTGTCTGTAGAAACACAAACAGAACAAATAAAAGATTAGCTACTCTAACTCTCATATTTAGCAAAAATAAATACCACCTACAGAAACTGCATACATTATTTTTACCTTGCATCTCGGGGCTTCTGTCCAATGCCACTATTTAGTATTTAAATATTTACAATGAAAAAATGAACTCATAAATGATTTACTGTGTTTCTTTTATTATCTTTTCTGTACTAAAAACCATGACTCCAAAACCAAGGTACACCCTGAACTGAGCATATTGCACTTTAACACCTCTGGCGAATTCAATAAGTGCACTTCTAATTAACTCCAATCAAATCGCTATTTTTAGAGTAAGGAAAAAATAAAAATCCTTTGTAAATCAAGAGCTGCTCTTCAGGAAACTCAGTAAATTACAGAGCCTGATAATAAGGAGCACGGCAGAAGTCAAAGAAATGAAGACAATCTCCAATTATGATGTTCTCGAAGATGTTCCATACAATAGATTATAATGTTCCCTGGATAATACTCAGAATATAATATTAAACTTGACTGTTTAGTTGGCTGATACAGTATGCACAGAGTCTCTCTCTGTGTTATCAGAGGCCGACTAAATGCCACGCTGCCTCTGAAGATGATCTGATCTCCTCCTCTCGCTCTCCCGGGGAAAGGTCAGATGGCTGCAGAAGAGTTTTATTTTTTTTAAACAGAATGCTAGGACATGCCAGAGGCTAAAGACATAAGGTTACCGGGGCATGAAAGACATCAATTCTGTCATTTTGCATCAATAAAAATATCTAAAGCTCCACATTACAAAGGCCTGGCATATTAATTACTGCCCACACGGCTCCAGTGCTGAGTTTAAATGGGATTCCATCGTTATGAGAAGTCCAGTATTCATATATATATCTAAGGCAGGGGTTCCCAAAGTGGGGGTCGCGACCCGTCCCCGAGTGGGGGTCACGAGATGATTACAAAATAAAAATGGAAAATTAAAAAAAAATTAAAAATTAAAAATTGATTTTTTTTTTTTATAATTAAAAAAAAATTGTTATTATTAATAATAACGTTTGCAGAGACATTTTCAGGTGCGGACTAGCCATCTGTATAATTTCCCCGCAACGAAGCTCCCCCTTTGACAATCCACTAGCGCAGTGTTTCTCAAACTTTTTCATACCAAGGACCACTTAACCAATAAAAAACACTCATGGACCACCTAACTCCACAAATATCCAAAAACAATAGGCCTGCTTACCCATTCCAACAGTATATAACAAATTACAGCCTAATAATGACAGCTTAACCTTCTCTATATCGCTTCGTTCACACATTAAATCAACAATACAAATACAACTACAGATTGTATAAGCATTTAGATCAAATGCGATTTAAAATCCTCTCAGGTTTTACACCTCTTATTATGAAATGTAAACTACATTTATTATGTAGTATTATTTTAAACACACGTTTTTGTCCGAGCCAACAGACTCAAACCTCCGCTGTGGATTTTCAAAACAAAATACAATAAAACTATGGTCGCAGGCCCAAGTTTAACTCTCTGAGGCCTGCATGGTCTGGCTACAAAACAAAATTAAAAAAACGTTTATGTAGCCCCAACAACAGCCTCTGATCATCAACAGACTTCATGCAATGCTTCATCAGATGCATATAGATAATAATCTCTATCTCACTCCTAACACATCTAAATCTACTTTCAGCATGGATAAATGTTCATAAAATACATCCATTGTTTGTTCTATATGCTTCTTGAAATCCTAAAAAACACATCGTTTTTCTAGAACAGATTACAAATCGACTGAAAATGGTACAAACAAGTGGCAACATGCTTGACGGAGGTGTTGTGCTGGGCTATATCATGCAATCGAAAGTGGAATTTAAGCTCGCTCCATTGCGGAGATATTCCCGCGAGAGTGCGGAAAACTGAAATTAATTCAACCCCCCCCGTCGACAGGGGGTCGCCAGTCTCTGGCACTGTTATTTTGGGGGTCGCGGGCTGAAAAGTTTGGGAGCACCCTGATCTAAGGCAAACTTAGGTGTTGCAAATATCTGTCTCCAATGCCCATTGATATTCTTTACTGTTATACATTTTAGCAATAAAAACATGACCCTGGACCATGGGAGTTACATTTAGAAATGTAAGAGTGGCGCACTCACCACAGATAAACGTATCGTAACGTATCGTAACACATCGTAACGTCTCATAACGTATCTTAACATATCGTAACGTATCATAACCGTATCATAACGTATCTTAACGTATCGTAACGTATCATAACGTATCATAACGTATCTTAACTTATCTTAACGTATCATAACTTATCATAACGTATCTTAAAGTATGCTAACGTATGTTAACTTATCGTAACGTATCATAACGTATCTTAACGTATCGTAACGTATCATAACCGTATCATAACGTATCTTAACTTATCTTAACGTATCATAAAGTATCTTAACTTATCTTAACGTATCATAACGTATCATAACGTATCTTAAAGTATGCTAACGTATGTTAACTTATCGTAACGTATCATAACGTATCTTAACGTATCGTAACGTATCATAACCGTATCATAACGTATCGTAACGTATCATAACCGTATCATAACGTATCATAACGTATCTTAACTTATCTTAACTTATCGTAACGTATCATAACATATCATAACGTATCTTAACGTATCATAACGTATGTTAACTTATCGTAACGTATCATAACGTATCTTAACGTATCGTAACGTATCATAACCGTATCATAACGTATCGTAACGTATCATAACCGTATCATAACGTATCATAACGTATCTTAACTTATCTTAACTTATCGTAACGTATCATAACATATCATAACGTATGTTAACTTATCGTAACGTATCATAACGTATCTTAACGTATCTTAACTTATCTTAACGTATCATAACGTATCTTAACGCACACTTTGGAGGCCAGATGCAAAAATAATGTGCAAAAACAAGAAAAAACATAATTTCCGAATCTCATATTCAGTATTTTTAGGTTCTCTAAATATTCTAGAAACATTCTAAAGTGTATTTGTTTATGTTGTTGTTGTTGTTGTTGCATCCCACATACCATGTCTAAGTGACAATCAATATTTTGTTATCAATTATTTTGGTTGGATATGGTGTATTTCACTTGTCGTTTACCTCTGTTATCATGTTTTATATATTCAACAATATTACTTTGTACTCTATTTTACTTTGCATTTCATCATAGTATAAGAGATTATTGCAGATTACGGTCTGGGTCGTTATCTATGAACTAAATGCATTTGCGGACTATAAATAATCACAGCTGTTTGATTTTGGATGCCATTACGAAATACCTTTCCCACGACTTCTCTTCTGCTCTTTTCATTAAAGGATTTGCAAAGACAGACTGAGGTGTTCATGTGCAAACACTTGATTAAAGTGCACGCCTACTTCCACTTATGGACAATTTTTGGAGGACTTCAGAAGCACTCAATATCACAAAGATGTAAATTCCTTCTTTTGTGCGCACTCAAGAGTTTAATTCTCTGCACCTGGTTAGTGCACACGTAAAATCCCAAACATCTTGGCATATGTATTATGCAGATAATAACATAAAAGCAGCGTAATTAATTAACTTTTTACCTCAAACTGGATTGAACTGCTATATTATTGTAGGCTTTAATGTCAGGAAATACTGTGAATATTAAAGTTATTTTAGCAACTTAATGACAACTCATGTTAAAAACAAGCAAACCCAACCTGATACATTAGTATATTTCTTTGGATGATATTCACAAATGCAACATTTTATATATTTACATTTTTTATTCATCCTGCTCTGATATGGCTTCCCTCTAATGACTTTGCCATGCACCGACATTTCAGCGAGGGGGGGGGGAATGTGGGAAATTGATGTCATTTAATTAGTGGAGATGGAGCACTCTACTCTGTGGCAGACCAATTTTCTCCTTGTATAACCCGCGCGTTGAGATGATTTCCCTTCAATGACAGTGCCATACATGTCATACAGCAAACTTTTAGTTGGGAAAAGTAGCAAATTTATGCCGTTTAATTAGTGGCGATGGAACACTCTTCTGTATTACAGTCCAATTTGCGGAGTTGAGCTGATGAGACACTTGAAAAACTTGCATATGGCAGCTTAAAATATCCACGCTGATTTCTAATTTACGGCATAGCAGAAGTACTTACACTGAACCTCGAGGTATTTCTGTGCACGGAAGTCCTTCACGGCAGGGTGGTCCACGATGCACGACACCGGCACGCCGTCGTCCTCCTTACTGACGGTGAAGGTCAGCCGGCTGGTCACGGTGTACATCTTGTCGTAGGTGAGCTCCACTTTGGGCTTACCTATTGGAAACAAACAAACAAACAAAAGCACACTTAATCACAGCAGAACATGTGTGTTATAAAAGTCTTTAACTATAGCCTATTTCAAACCCTAGTTTGGGCGAAAACTAAAAGGTCAGATTAGAATTTTCCAAAGGGGGGTTTGTTTAGCATGAAACACTTGAACTAACTGAAGGATAAGTTAAAAAAGAAAGTAGAAAGAAAGTGAGGTCAAAGAAAACTATTTCTGCTAGAAAGTTAGCAATGATTGAGAGTCAGAGCTAAACATTTCAGATGTGTGTATCTCACACTGCACTGTGACTTTAATTCATGTACTTTTGTTATTCATGTTATGAGTGTTTTTAAATGCCATTTGATAATATGTTTCTTAATGTCTTTCATTTTTTTAAAGCACTTTGAATTGCCTTGTGTTGAAAGGTGCTCTATGAATAAACTCGCCTAGCCTAACCATAATGATGATCATTTTCTGAATATGTTAGAATGGGGTGTTCAATGGCAGCAATATCAAAAGAAAAATATATAAAACGCCAAACTTGGTACACATTAATAGCAGGGGGAGACTATATTGACGACAACTTTCACAAGCACACTTAATCACAGCAGTACATGTGTGGTATCAAAGTATTTAACTAGCCTTTACTTCTAAAAGTGATGTCCCAAAGTTTGGCCAAACCCTAATGATGACAATTTTCAGAGTATATTGGAATGGGGGATCAATGGCAGCAATATCAAAAGACAAAATATATAAAACACCAAACTTGGCACACATTAATAGCAGGAGGAGACTATTATTGACACCAAATTGCATGGCCCTACCACTTAGCACTTTGGATTTGTATAGGATTATCCTGTTTTTGATATAATGGGAGTCAATGGCAGCCATATCAAAGAAAGAAGCTACAGGTTCCAAACTTGGCACACTTTAATAGCAGGAAGAGACTATTATTGAGGCCAACTTTCATGGCTCTACCACGTGGCGTTCTGGATTTATATGAGGATTATCCCGTTTTTGCTTCAATGGGAGTCAACGGCAGCTATATCAACGAAAGAAGCTACAGGTTCCAAACTTGGCACACATTAGTAGCAGGAAGAGACTATTATTGACACCAACTTTCATGGCTCTTCAAGTTACCATTTTGGATTTATACGTGATCATCCCTTTTTTGCTTCAATGGGAGTCAATGGCAGCTATATCAAAGAAAGAAGCTACAGTACAGATTCCAAACTTGGCACACATTAATAGCTGGAGGAGACTATTATTGACACCAAATTGCATGGCCCTACCACTTAGCACTTTGGATTTGTATAGGATTATCCTGTTTTTGCTATAATGGGAGTCAATGGCAGCCATATCAAAGCAAAAAGCTATAGGCTCTAAACTTGGCACACATTAGAAGATGGAGGACATCATCCAATACACAACATGTTATAACTCCACCCCTTACCATTTGGGATTTATATGAGGATCATCTCTTTTTTATGGTTACCTAACCCTTTTCACAACCATTTTGTTTTGTGTCCTTATTTTGTCGACAGCAGATAGGATTAGTCTTCTGTCCATGTGATGATCCTTCTTAATTTGTAGGTGTTGTCTGTATTCTTTGGGGTATAAACGGGTTATGGCTTGAAAAAAATATGTTCACGACCCGTCAAAGTTGGATTAATATGCTAACGAAAGGAGACTTTGGCAGAACTGACTTCGGCATACTTTTATACCTTGATATTTTATGCTAAGCTTGCTGCGAAAATAACCCCAACCCAACATTTGGATACTGTACTAAGAACTTCCTGATTTGATTTTAGTTCGACCAGGACAGGTTGTCAGTCTTTCGTAGGATTGACACAAAACAACTTTTCACACCTACAGGCAGTATAAAATCTATATTTCATCTAATCTATGCATGTCTTTGGACTGTGGGAAAAAACCTCCATCCAGACTTTTTAGACAGAAATGCAACTTCCATTCTTCCCTTGTTCATTCAGTTCCCAAATGTTGATCTATACTTTCTAATTTAAACACAAACACAGCACCGCTTGTTGTTTTAATCTCCTGAATGTCTCTGCTGGTTGGTCGGCTTCCTCCTTTAGGGCTCAATTGATTTTCTGTTTCTTTTCAGCACTACACTCACATAATGAAAACTGAGCTCAGGAGGTTTAGGCCAGCTTTACAGTGAACACACATTATCTTTTTCAACAAAAAAAACTTTCTGAAATATAAACTTAACTTTGGATTTCTTCCTATCTCGCACTGAACCTTTGTGTTATGCATCCTTGGTTCCTTTGGCAGTACTTTTTGAAAAACTTTTTGTTGAAGGCTCACTAAGTTTCACTTGACAAAAAGATGGAACCTTTGGACTGAAGGCTGCCAGGGGAGAAAAAATGGGTTTTAAAAAAGTGAAGGCATTATAAAGACAGCTATTATTTGGCTGCAATGTGAGTGTCTTTCTTCCGTTGACCTTTGAAAAAAGTGTGGAGAGGAAGTAAAGAGGTTGTCCTTGAAAATGGTCAGAGAAGGTGAATCAGCTAACAATACTGTCAGAGGCTGTGACACATACAACGTTATATAAGGCGTGTGGTACAGTGGGGTTGTGCGTTGGTGTTCGGATCATTCGAACCCCACTGCAGTCAGCATGTCGTTGTGTCCCTGAGACACTTCACCCCAAATTGCTCCTGTGGGGATTGTCCACAGTATCGTGTAAGTCACTTTGGATAAAAGCGTCTAACATGTAATCTACTCTGAACAAAAATATAAACGCAACACTTTTGTTTTTGCTCCCATTTTTCATGAGATGAACTCAAAGATCTAAAACATTTTCTATATACACAAAATAACAATTTCTCTCAAATATTGTTCACAAATCTGAAAAGATCTGTGATAGTGAGCACTTCTCCTTTGCCGAGATAATCCATCCCACCTCACAGGTGTGGCATATCAAGATGCTGATTAGACAGCATGATTATTGCACAGGTGTGCCTTAGGGTGGCCACAATAAAAGGCCACTCTGAAATGTGCAGTTTTGCTTTATTGGGGGGGTCTGGGGGGGGTCCGAAAACCCACTGACACATTAAAAAATGTTTTAGGGTTCAACCAGTCAGGTTTAACCCTAACCCTAACATGTCACCCACTGACATGTTAGGGTTAGGGTTAAACCTGACTGGTTAAAACCTAAAACATTGTTTAATGTGTCAGTGGGTGACATGTTAGGGTTAGGGTTAAACCTGACTGGTTTTTGGACCCCCCCAGACCCCCCCAATAAAGCAAAACTGCACGTTTCAGAGTGGCTTTTTATTGTGGCCAGCCTAAGGCACACCTGTGCAATCAGCATCTTGATATGCCACACCTGTGAGGTGGGATGGATTATCTCGGCAAAGGAGAAGTGCTCACTATCACAGATTTTTTCAGATTTGTGAACAATATTTGAGAGAAATTGTTATTTTGTGTATATAGAAAATGTTTTAGATCTTTGAGTTCATCTCATGAAAAATGGGAGCAAAAACAAAAGTGTTGCGTTTATATTTTTGTTAAGTGTAATATAAAGACAGATTTAGCAGAAAACCAGCAGATCTGAAGCCAGCAAAGTTAGCTCTGATTAGCGGCTGCTCTGTAATATTAAATGGACAATACGTTCTCAGAAGCAATGAAGAGGATACCTCATCACAGTCATACAAAATAAGAGGAATAGCTGCAGACAGCGCTGCATGGCAGAGGCGCAAAGAGAGATTGATTGTTTTTACCCCTTTGTCCTACTTCCTAACACACTGTTGCACAGGTGTGTTTATAGCCGATCAATAAAACAAAAACTGGGAGCATACAAAAGTGAAAGAGACTGCCAAGACGAATGCTGCTGAAGGTGAACATCTGTCTAGTAGTTTCGATTTTTTTGGCTGCAAAATATGTGCGAAAAACAAATTCTACCCACTCCTGTACTGTGGCTTTTTATGATGTGCAAGGTTTGAGGGAGGAGGTTGTCTCGGATAAATACCACAAGAGGCTTCAGATTCATGAAAGGATCCGAAGTTTTTCAAACCAAAAAGTATTTTGAAATGCATGAAACAGTGGTCTGTATTCAAGTTGTCAGGATCTTTTGTTTTGAATAGTAGAAATGTTTTGAAAGTTTAATCTTAAACATCTGTTGGTTTTAAATTCTGTCCAAACAACCAGTCAATCCTCACAGTAAACACAGAGCTGAATGCCAGATCAAATGAACGCCAGAGGGTCTTTTTTCACACATATTTCTCTCAGTGATTGTGATGGTATGTTAAAAAAAATTTTTTATTGTATTGTGTCTTGATATTTGTCCGTGTTGATGTTACAAATGGAGCTGCTGTGATACAAGTCAAATGCCAGACTTGATTTGACCATTAAAGTATTATCGTATATTGAAGGAATACGTGTAAAAACAATGTGAAATGACATTGAATTACATTTAGCTGACACTTGTATCCAATAAACTTCAATACCCTAGACTTATGAGAGCAATTTTGGATCAATTATTTAACCCAAGGATGCTTGGACATGTTGACTGCAGGGACTCAGGATCTAACGTCTGATTGGTTGACGTCCATGTTGTCCCCCTGAGCCACAGTTACCCCAAATGAACCATCGATGGTAATGTACTCCAGATGATTTGCCACTACCAGACAAACAAGTCTTTATTTTTGGATCCATTTGCACAGGAAGCTTATCCCCGAGTGCTAATATATAAAACAAATGCTACTGCTGAAACTAAGGAGAGTGAAAAATGGGAACTTCAGTTTGTGAGGTGAATTTGATTTCCTTGTTTTCCCCACGCCAGCATTGAGGTATCTTCACACGACCACAGGGCAGCGACTAGCTCAGCATCCATGTGTGCTGGGTGGAGATCAAACAAATGATTCCTGCTGTGCACTGTCAAGCACAAAAAGTGTCTGCTGTCCACACCTCCGGGAGACATATGATGGACATCTGACAGAACTACAAATGTGCTGCATCAAATATTAATCTGTTCAAGTATTAACAATGCCGCTCTTCAGGGAAAACCCACAATGCATCACAACAAATACGCCCATTGTTTTCTATCAAAGCCCACTCACTGGAGGCATCACACTCAAGACGTACAGCTACCCTCCACAAAGCAACTTAATCACATTGTCTCCCCGCGTTAGCATGTAGGATTAAGTAACCCTGAGTATTGTGTGCGTGATTAAGTCAAGATAAATAAAGCACGTACAGTACATGTTTTAGAGGAAGAACAAGAAAAGGCACAGCAGATCTATTCACCGAGGTAATCACATACTTTTATGCAAAATAAATCTACATATATTTACATTCTTATAGAGATATGGGAACAAATAATGAAATACATTATGTTCCTGCACGTCTCTTATTCCCAGGAATGAAACACTAGTTCCCTCGTTCCCATTGCACAGTAGTACAGAGCACAACACTTCATCAAAAGAGGAGGAAGTCATGCATACTGAGGTAGGAGAAGGACTAATATATCAATATTTATATATAAGTATGACTGTAAGAACTATACTATAAAGGTGAAATATAGTTTATAATAAACAAATGCGTATTATCAGTTTGCTGCTGTGTTATCCCTTTGAGTTGGCTGAGCCGTTAGCTCATTGCTAACTAGAAAAGGGAAGAAATAATGCAATCATTCCAGCCTCACGGCATTTCGTGTTATAGTCACGAAATTAATTTAATATATTGATTCGTGATCACCAAGACGATTTTCGCATTTTTTTCGTGTCACACAGCACGATTTTAAAAGCAATGCATTTCTATTGGTAGCATGTTTCGTATGCACCACGTCTTTTTGTCCGGTCGGGTCTTGGGATACCAGAAGCTGTGTGGTTCATAAAAACATTTTCCTACTCAATATCTTACCCTAAGCCTAACCTTATCCCTTATATTTTAAATTGTATAATGTCTGAGTTTGTTTGCCGTCCGCAAGGAAAATAAATGGGGCTCAGAGCCTCAGAATACTGAAATCTGTATTTTTTTTCATATTTTTTTCCTTCTAATTTGTTATTATTTGGTGCAGGCACGAAACATGTAGTTACCAATATAAATACATTGCTTTTAAAATCTAAAAATAAAAAAAAATGTTTTTATTTTTTTTTTACTTGTAGTACTGATACTGTCCACTAGACTCCTAGGTACGTCGCGAGCTGCGTACATGATTTCAAATACCGCGAAATAATCTGTGACGCATTTGTGTGTATTGTGTTTGTTTCCCGGGGAAACCCTCACAAGAAACACCGGCTGTTGTAATGCCTGCTGTGACGTTAGGTTGCCTCTTGTAATTATGCCTTTCCAAGCTTAAAAGTTGTATTTATCATCTGAATTTGGCGAAACAAGTTTAATACTCTTAAAACCAAGACTTTGTTTATTTGAAATCAGATGAAAACAAACTGTCACGGACCCTGCCGTGTTATCTATGATTACCACGCTTTTCATTCATAATTTCAGCGGGAGGGAGGGGGAGTGGTGCTGAGGAACAGCAGAGTGCGGGCTGACAGGTGTCTGTGTTGACATTCCCCTTATTGTGGAATAAGGGGAATGCAGAGACAGGCTACAAGTGTCTCAGGTTCAAGTTAGAGAACTAATATCTGGGTTAGTGTTCATGACTTCATGTTTATGTCATCTTAATGGTTAATCTCAATACACAGACATTTTCCGTGCTTTCCAATAGTTTAAAATCGTTTTATTCCACTGTTTAATAACCTGTTCAATACAAACATGCCATTGTAAAAATGAAATAACATTTCTGTGAACCGATATTTGTTTAGTGAGCTTATTAGAGGATGTTCCCATTTTTGGGGGATGTTCCCTTTGATTGTAAAATGTCAATGAAGATGTCAGACTTAGTATATTTGTTAATTATTACATACAACACATGGAATTTTTGTGTGTGTTCCAAGTGAATCTGCGGCCCCCTGGTGGCCAGTACATCAATTATGTGGCCCCCACCACCATCAAAGTTGCCCATCCCTGTTCTAGACCTTCAAAATATTATTGAAGTGAATTGATTACATTATGAATCTGAAAAGAGTCATTTCACAGGGGTTGTGATGCTCAAAATAATGTAATGCTGAACTGTTCGACCTTAGAACATGAGTTAGCAATGTAGCAAGCTATGCTAGTGCCATGCTAGTGTTTTTCTTTGAGGACAAAAACGGATAAACAAACAACTTTTACACAACAAGCAATATTATAAATGTATTATCATGGAAGACATTACCATGACATTTGGACACTTGGTGACTGTTTGCAGGCTAGACATACAAATAAAGCTAACAAGCTAAACGCTAACATGCTAATCAGGAGCGAGTTTCAAGGAGTAGCTGATAGAGCAGGCTTTTGTAGAAGTTAAGCTAATAGGCTTCTCTTTGTTGATTGACAGATTTCCTTGACATGTCCTGACCCTTTGCTATTGCTAAATAGTGCAAATACAGAAGTAGTCTTCTGTGTAATATGGAAAAGTTAAATAATAATGGATTAATGCAGTGCAGTAGTCATGTTTTGCGTTAGATTAAATCTCTTTCTATAAAACGAGAAAGACAGTATCTAGCAGGGGATGATTATGATTAAAAGAGAAAAAGCAAACGTCTCTGAAATCAAGTGGAACTTTGTTGTGTAGATCCTAAAATAAAATCTCTTTCCTTGCGCCTCCTCTACGTTTCACTCCTTATCGTTTAACCACATTTGTGTGTGGAGCCGTGAGGGAGTAGTGTCTAGTTAAATAAAAGATATGTCTCTGCACTTCAATCCCTTTACTTTATCCAAAATATTATTTTATCCACTTGTAGGGTGTTCCCGCCGGGGAAGAGGAGGGTAATGGAAATCGCCCCGTGGTCGTCTCTTAACACTCGAGGCTAATGGCTGTTCTGGTCCTTGTCAGTCAAAGGAGAGCCTATTCTTTTTTAAACATCCGTCTTCCTTTCTTTTGTCTCAGAAGAGAACAAATGTATGACTTGCAGAGATACAACTCCCTTCTTCTTGACTTTCACTGCAGTCCAGAGAGGGCATAAGTACACACATCCTTTACTCAAGTAGAAGTACAGATACTCGTGTTTAAAAATACTCTGGTGAAAGTAGAAGTACTGACTAAACTTCTTTACTCAAGTCAAAGTAAAGAGGCTTTGAAATGTACTTCAGTAAAAAGTACCCATAACTAGCAGCTGTTTTAAAGAGTACCTGACCTCCCTTTATATTAATAGAACAATAATGTCATTGTTAGCTAATGAATGTTTCCATGGTGACCAACGGCAACATGACAACGTTTTCATTGGTCCCTCTTCTTTAGAGAAGACCAGGAAATGATGGATACACGGATCGTGTTCAAATCAATAGGCACGCAATGACTCTAAATAATAATGATCACGCCACCAAACACACATTCAGACTAAAGGAACCAGCCTGTTTGGAAAATGAGAGAAGTAGAAAGTACAGGTATTTGTGTTCAACATGTAAGAAGTAGAAAGTACAGGTATTTGAGTTCAACATGTAAGAAGTAGAAAGTTCAGGTATTTGTGTTCAACATGTAAGAAGTAGAAAGTACAGGTATTTGAGTTCAACATGTAAGAAGTAGAAAGTACAGGTATTTGGGTTCAAAATGTAAGAAGTCAAAGTAAAAAGTCGTCAGAAGAATAAGTAGTGAAGTAAAGTACTGATACCAGAAACATGTACTTAACTACAGTGACGAAGTATTTGTACTACACTACTTCCCACCAGGATTCATAGAGGCCTGGACATTTGTTGATAAATGGCTATACAACGGGGGTGATAGTAAGAGAAAAGACGAGGTGATAATAGAGAGATAATGAGTCTGTGCATATTTGGAAAGATGGTTGGATTTACATTGGCAAGCATGACAATTGCAACCTTTAAATGATATTTAAAAGAGCCTGATTATCCCTCCAGGTAATTAAATTTAATTCCGGGGGAGTTTAATTAGAAATAAGTCTTCCAGGCAAGAAGCCACGGCCGAAGGTAATTTAAGTAATTCTGCCCTGGTGCCAAAAACTCTGGCACCCTCAGCCAATTTTTCTTATTTCCTTCCTTTCTTCACCTTGCACTCCTTCTGTCTTCCATATTTTAAGCATCACCAGCTTCCCTTTTTCACAACATGACTTCAAAAATGACTAGCTTGCATTTTAAACGGCAGCAGCGTAACTTAAGTTGTATTTGCAAAGACAGAAGGTGTGTAAAACTAAAAACAAAAGGTTAACATCAGCAGTTCAACCTTTTAAAAATGAGCAATTCAGCTAAACACTGTATATATTGTTATATAAATGTTATATATTGAAGTGCAGCATTGCAACAAGTAAAGAAGATGATGTGGTTAACCCTGAACAGTTTATCAGTATTTCTTCAGTATACATAATATGTATATATACATTTATAAAATGGACAAGTCAAATCAAGCAATCTGATTGGTTCTTAGCCGTGATATAATCAGCGTGTACCACGGGTAGAACTGTAGTTACTTTTCACAGTCATGTATCCCTCCGCGTCTGAGAAAAGCTACAACCGTTACAACTGTTACATTACGTCTAACTAACAAACCTTAAGATGGAAACATGTAAGGTAACTTCGACCTCCGGGGGGGGGGGGGGCCTTACTATGGAGGAGTGTATTGGGCAGTGCCTATCTCCAGAAAGCACCTAAACGACGACATGCGGAGCTACGTGAAGAGCAGGTAGGCCAACTGGAAAAGTACCCCCATTCAAAAGCTTTCTGAGGCGGGTCTTGAAACAAAGCGAGAAATGATGAGCGTTAGTGGCCACAGGCGCGAAAGCTCTCGCCAGAGCTACTGGAAACCCAATCTGGGGGACCGGAGAAAGTGGAGCAATATTCTCGCCACGCCAAGCAACAGCCAAGAACAACCTCAACCTATACAAGTGACCACGTAAGCCATGCTACTGATGCTGTTTTTCAGTGGCTGCAAATAAACGGCAATTTAGACATTAATGTAAATAAACAGCCAAATAATGGATCAACGCTCTCTGTCTAATATGTTCGCTAGCTGTTAGTGCTGTTGCGTAGCAACCACCTCGCACTATGTTTCGTGCAGAAGGCAACGGAGGGACTATTTTATTTTGACCATCATTATTTACTAATAAAAACTATTTAAATTAGAGTGTGTATTTTTCTTTCATACTGCCACACTTGGTAACCGTTTTATAAAAGCAATAGCTCCTGTCGTGAGCTATTGCTTAAATATTTGATGTTGAAGTTTCACTGTGATAAAATCAGTTTCTATAGCTGTGTTTAGAGGCACTCACTTTGTAATTTCCTCTAATGACACAATATATATTTGGACCTTTGTTTACGACATTTAGGAGCTTCTCCTGCCTCCATAAACATTCATCTGTTTGTCATCTTGCAATTTATTTGTTAATCTAAATAGTTAGCACTGCAATAAACCGTATTTAATGTTATCTTGCTGTACAATATTTAATTTTACATTCTGTTCTTGTATCATATTCTATTTACGTGTGTATAGACTTCTCGCACTATTTTTTATGAGTACTTTTGTCTTTTATTATATCACTTTGTTGCAGCGTTGAAGGAGCTCGGGTCAATGCCATTTCTACACTGTAGTAAATGAAAACCTTTGAATCTTGATGAACATTTCCTTTAACTGTTTGATACTTAGAGCCTAGGCATTGCCAATCCTTCCCTTGTACACACTGGTAAGCATTTAAATACTTGACTTCCCACATCTAGTCTAAATATAATAACATAAGCGTCTTTGAGCATTAGGAAAAAGCACGATCAAAATTCCATGTATTATTATTACATCTGGTCACATTAAAGGTTTCTAAAGACTATGATTAGTACATGCTTCCCACACAAAATACAACTGAGATCTGAAGAGTGGCCAGAGAAGCTGGAAAACTCACTTCCTTTCTAAGTGTCGGGGATTTCTAACAGTTAGTTTTAAGACAATCCCTGACCTTGGCATGCTGCAACGTTCTCAGATTTGACCACGGAGGGTTTAATGTGTGGAGGTGAAGCCGCTCAGGGCCGGAGACACAGCCTCTGATTAGGACCTTTGTTTCAAAGACTTCACAAAGCTCTGGTCTGGCTCTGAGGCGGAGCGCTGCTGGCAGGAGGCCTGTTCGCCCCTCAGCTCGGCTTCTGAAGCTCTTCCACCTTTGATGAAGGCATGGAAGTTGTCATAGTGCCAACAGGCTCTGACCACCGCTGCACATCCACATTGCTCTAATGGAATATATTCAGAGCTGCAGCAGAGCTTCATTTTAGAAAAAAAAAAGCAACTCGCATTGATGCAGACACTAAAAAGGAAACAGCCGGCAGAGGAAGAAAGAAAGTGACCCTAAAAAGGCTTCATTTACATAAATGGCAATAAACTAGTAACACGCTATGCAAGCTAAAGTTAGAGATAATCAACTTTTAAAATGAGAAATGTTTATATACAGTAGCTGTAATGGCATCAAGGGTTTCCTCTTGCCACTAGCGGGGTTGACGACACGCAATCCAAAACAATAAGCAGCCGAAGGTTTTCAGTCAAAAAGATGTAATTTATTAACAAAAAAGTATTGACTTAAATAGTCTCAAAATAACAAATCTTTAAACAATATTTCAGCGGTATGCTTTCTTATATAAACTAGACTATACTTTGTTTGCAGTCCAATTTGCAACACTAATTTGCGGTCGAAAAACTGTTCCGCTCCCCGTCTCATCAGGTCTCCGAGCACGTCGGCTGTCCTCAATTACCACACTTAAATACACACCGGAAGGTATACGGAAACAGATCATATTTACGATATAAAATAAACAATCACTTCATCAAAGCATATTCACCACGGCAACACAAATCATTTTCCATCATTAAATCATTTATCAAATTATGACTCGAAATAATAACCCTGACTTCATTGTGGCTCTAACAGTAGGCTACTAGTCAAACGTTTGGACACACCTTTTCATTCACAGGTTTTTATTTATTTGTTATTCTTTTCTACATTAAAACTGAAGACATGACAACTCTAAAAGAACACATACATTTTTTTTTTGCCTTGATGACAGCTTCGCTCACTCTTGGCTTCTCTCCGTCAGCTTCGTGAGGTATAAATGATATTCTGGTTTATTTAAAACTCGTTTGTTTACTACATCATTCCATATGTGTTCTTTCATAGTTTTGATGTCTTCAGTGTTAATCTACAATGTAGAAAATAATTAAAATAAATAAAAACCCTTGAATGAGAAGGTGTGTCCAAACTCTTGTCTGGTACTGTACATTAACGTGTGTGCATGTTTGAAATAGTTGGAACTGCAGTGGCAACATTTAAGATTAGACAAACACAGTTTATGCAAAAACTCATGATGACATTTGTTCTGGATTATTGACGACTGCATTTCAATTATCGAAAAATATTCTGAAACTCTACAGACTACCCTTTTTGTTTTTGCAATTACACCCCCACCCCCTCCTTCAGTAACGGGACATAACATACATTGAAGGTGGGGTATGTAATTTATTTATAAACACTTTTGGTTATATTCCATGGAATGCTCTTAACATCCCGATAGCAATGAATATCTGAAGTGCTTTGACAATAAATACATAAATAAATATCATCTGTGGAAGCCGTGGCGCTGTAAAAAGCACGACCAATCATCTGAGCCGGCCCGGCTAAAGTAACTGGATGGCCTACCTGCCTGTCAGCCTTCCATCTGTGCACAAACTTATCTCGTGCCCTCATTGGTCATGTGCATGTTCGTGTGTGTTGGAGGAGGGGCTCTGTGAGGAAGTGGAAGATTTTTTCCGGTTGTGTATTTTCAAATTCTAGCGCACTCGAGCTGGTCTCTCCAAAATGACATACCCACCTTTAATGTAATGTAATACCATCGACCCCGTAGTGACAAACCGGTCTGCATCTTGCAAAGTATTTATCTATATATCATATTCCATTTACGTGTATAGACTCTTCTTGCACTATTTCTACTTTATTTGTATTTACTTGCACATCCCAAAACATTCTCTTGCACTATTTAATTTGTTCTATGTCCTATATACAGGGGTGCACATAACTGGTACGCAGGTAAGCATGCGTGGCAACAATCTGAAATGCGTACCGTCACTTGTGTCACAAAGCGCATTTTGTACCGACGTACTTGTGAAGCTTTTCCAGAAGGCGGTTAGATCACCGGACTATCGGTCTCCGTGTGCACAGACAGGGCTGCTGTTAACGTCGGTCTGTACAACGGAAAACTAGTCTGCGGAGGTAGACTCCCCCCCTTCACTGGAGAACTGCGCTAAAACAGCTGATCACAACGGTCACGCGCTGTGGTCACGGAGTAATCCACTAGCCCCCCCCCCCCAGTTGACGTTCGCGATACAGAGGGCTTCATCATATAACTTTGAGTGGAGCCAGAAGTTGGAGTACCAAACACTGACTCCAGGTACTCATCTGCCTATATATATGTTGCACTGTTGGAGGAGCCTGTGTCTTCACTTTCTCATTGCCATATCTACACTGTGGCTGCTGTGCACATGACAATAAAGCCTTGAACCTTACCCAGATACAAGTCAGACATGTGAGGGGACATAAACCTAGTGAAAACAGATCTCTGAGAAGCTGAGAGTGAGACATGTTCTGTTCCGCTCAGTGGACTGACTTTAATAAGCAGCTTATCACTCCGCACAATGCTGAGGGGAGAACATGTCACCTTGATTACAACTTATAAAAAGAGACAATTGTAGGAAAGCCACAGGAAGCATTTACAGAACGAGAGGAACAGTGGATGCAGTTTAATTTTCTAAAAGGTATCCCATAATTCAGCCTGTTTTCTCTGGTTCATGGAACACACTCTCTGGAGCTTTGTTCTGATGACAGAAAAACACGACGGATGAAGTGATAATTATGAAGGGAAC
>NC_136907.1:3115076-3217576 GCF_949606895.1 Notothenia rossii
ATATACACCTGAAAATCAGCAGGAGAGGACTCTTTAAAGTAGAGACACTACATACTGATATACACCTGAACATCAGCAGGAGAGGACTCTTTAAGTAGAGGCACTACATACTGATATACACCTGAACATCAGCAGGAGAGGACTCTTTAAAGTATAGACACTACATACTGACATACACCTGAACATCAGCAGGAGAGGACTCTTTAAAGTAGAGGCACTACATAATGATATATACCTGAACATCAGCAGGAGAGGACTCTTTAAAGTAGAGACACTACATACTGATATACAACTGAACATCAGCAGGAGAGGACTCTTTAAAGTATAGACACTACATACTGACATACACCTGAACATCAGCAGGAGAGGACTCTTTAAAGTAGAGGCACTACATAATGATATATACCTGAACATCAGCAGGAGAGGACTCTTTAAAGTAGAGACACTACATACTGATATACACCTGAACATCAGCAGGAGAGGACTCTTTAAAGTATAGACACTACATACTGACATACACCTGAACATCAGCAGGAGAGGACTCTTTAAAGTAGAGGCACTACATAATGATATACACCTGAACATCATCAGGAGAGGACTCTTTAAAGTAGAGACACTACATACTGATATACACCTGAACATCAGCAGGAGAGGACTCTTTAAGTAGAGGCACTACATACTGATATACACCTGAACATCAGCAGGAGAGGACTCTTTAAAGTATAGACACTACATACTGACATACACCTGAACATCAGCAGGAGAGGACTCTTTAAAGTAGAGACACTACATACTGATATACACCTGAACATCAGCAGGAGAGGACTCTTTAAGTAGAGGCACTACATACTGATATACACCTGAACATCAGCAGGAGAGGACTCTTTAAAGTAGAGACACTACATACTGATGTACACCTGAACATCAGCAGGAGAGGACTCTTTAAGTAGAGGCACTACATACTGACATACACCTGAACATCAGCAGGAGAGGACTCTTTAAAGTAGAGACACTACATACTGATATACACCTGAACATCAGCAGGAGAGGACTCTTTAAAGTAGAGACACTACATACTGATATACACCTGAACATCAGCAGGAGAGGACTCTTTAAAGTAGAGACACTACATACTGATATACACCTGAACATCAGCAGGAGAGGACTCTTTAAAGTAGAGACACTACACACTGATATACACCTGAACATCAGCAGTAGAGGACTCTTTAAAGTAGAGACACTACATACTGATATACACCTGATCATCAGCAGGAGAGGACTCTTTAAAGTAGAGACACTACAGACTGATATACACCTGAACATCAGCAGGAGAGGACTCTTTAAAGTAGAAACACTACATACTGATATACACCTGAACATCAGCAGGAGAGGACTCTTTAAAGTAGAGACACTACACACTGATATACACCTGAACATCAGCAGTAGAGGACTCTTTAAAGTAGAGACACTACATACTGATATACACCTGAACATCAGCAGGAGAGGACTCTTTAAGTCGAAGTAGCAAGACTGAATTGTAAAACTCCTGCATTTAAAATCTTACTTAAAAAGTTTTGGGATCAAAATACTTATTTTTGCACATTTGAGAATGATATACATCAAAATGATTATTGATGTGTTCATCACAGCTCGTAAAGGTAGAGCTAATACTTTATCTCATTTGCTGTATCTCTTATTTATTTCCACATTCAGAAGTCCTGCTTTCTTTGAGCGTTCACTTACATTTTTTATAAAATACAAATTTTCCAGTTTTTTAAAGGTTGTTATGGAGATGACGCCACTCTCTATTTAGCTTGAAGTGCAACACAACTTCAAACATTCTTCAAAGCACTTTCTTGGAGAAAAACAACCTCAATCTAATAATAATTTAACAAAGTGATGTAACACACTGTGCTGCAACGAGAGGCAAAGGAAATCAAAGCACCAGACACACTTTGATGTGCATGCTAACAACATGCTAAGTGTTAGCCTTGTCCTTTCGTCGGACTGCAGGGGAGTTGAGGATAAATCCATAAATCTCTTCCTCATCTGGAGCTACTTTCATCTGGCGTTACCTTGTTTGCCCATCTACCTAAGCGCTCTCTCAGCTGTAATGTGCGATGACAACATGTGGAGCAGATGAAAGCAGACCCAGCTTTGATGTGCTGATAAATCCCGCTCTGATTGACAGACTCTCCAGGCTTTTCTACAGATCTGTGTACTCATCCTCTGGCTCGGTGTGATTTTTTTTTTTTCTTCTCAAAGCTCAACGCATTGAACACGGAAACCTCCGACGCAGACGACCCCTCAGAAACAGACATTAAAACATCATTTCACAGATGAAGGAAGATGTATGGCCGAGCAATATTTGCCTCTAATGTCAAATAGAGAGCGATTGAAACAGGGAATAAGAGGCGGGAATACTAATCACCACAATTGATTTCGTGCATCATTAAACAAGAACATCAGACAGATTTGAACGACACCACGAGGACGACTGGAGTCTTTTTGTTAAGGGAAAAGAGGCGGAAAGAAATCTGCGTCCGCAATTAAGAAATCAATCTCAACACATTCTCGGTTTCTGATACTCCAACACTTTAAGGGGCCCAACTCATTTTCAGGTTAAACATGCATAATAGGGCCTCTTTAAAACAAGAAATACCTGAGAACAGGGCTTCCCAACCTTTTTTCCCAAGAGCACCCCCAAATGACTCCTGTTGGAAGTTGCGCCTCCCCTTATGTGCGGGGGGGGGGGGGGGCGCAACAGTGGTAATTAAAGTTTAAAAGTCTCAAAATGCTACAACTACTGTAACAAACTGGATGAATGTGAAGTATTTTGTTAAAGGAGGATGAAAGCGTAACTAAGGAGCTCTATTGGAGTGACTTTGATGGTTATTGGACTCAGGATTCATTCATTTGGATTCCCGCTGTATGAAGAAATTAAAGGACGGCGCAAGTGGAAACAATTCACAAAGGGATTAAACTGTTTAAAACACATGCTCAAAGTAAGCCGGATTTTGCCGATGTGTTTATGTGGATTCAAAAGTCGTAAATAATCTAAAAATGGAGGAGACCGATCTGATCGGAGCAACTGTGACAAATAATCTGAAACTGGCATGGACAATGACTATGTTTTAAAAATGCGCTTATCCAGAAATGCCTGGTTTGGACAATTTGCAGGCAGAAGAAAAATGTATATTAAAGAAAGAATTATACATTTCTGTCTTTTTATGCCTATAATAGCTTCTAACTTCACTTAAAAAAAAAAAAAAAAAGTCTAAATATGATATTTGGCCTCAAATCATCTGAGGCCTGGCGCCCCCCCCCTGCGATCTTTGGCGCCCCCCAGGTTGTGAATCACTGCCTTAGAACATGCGAGGAAAAGTCGTTGCAAAGAAATCTGCGAAGGCTCAACACAACGGGGGTTATTTTTTATGCAAATGAACACACATTCCTCACACAAAAAACTACAATGGTTGGTGTCCATTAGTGCAGCTATTACAGGGTTTTATCCGAGTACAATGAAGCTCCTTATTGTGGCACATGAATAACACACCCCTGATTAGTGTAGCTCATTCAAAAGCCTGTTAGCCCTCATTAAAATCAGAGGTCAGACTCTAATCCTAATGAATTAATTGAATTTAATTCTCACAGATTCAAATATAGCGGGTCGACCATATATAGATTCACTGATTTCACAAGGGTCGGTTTTTGCTGTTATTACAGTACGAGACAAAAACCTGCATTTTATTACATTAATGTATGCTTTTTTGGGGGGTCAACCGCTCCGTTCCCAGCCGTGTGCGTCACTTTTAAGTGTCCCCTAGTTTCCGTTGTGTTTTGTATTTGCAGCGTTTAGTTTATGCAGCGCTTTAAAGGTCACCTATTATCCAAAATCCACTTTTTCCATGTCTTTTAAACATACATTTGTATCCCCTCTGTGTTAAGAGATTGGGAAACGTTTCATGGAAAAGATGATCTCTCCTTTTGTCCTGATCCATTGTTATATAATCCTGTTCTAACATGTGTTGTCAAGTTGGTGAAAATGTTCCTCGTCCCCATGTCTTTTGGCACATTTGTTTTATATTCGCATCGTTTCTGAAACTGCAGCGTATTTATCTAATGGAAGTTTTTGCATGTCGTCCACCGTACAATAAGGTCCATTAAAGTCATCAGCACGGCAAGTGTTAATGAACTCAGTAACTTGAAATGGAGAAGTTTGACTTTACTTCGTCCCCTCGAGTCTCCTTCTACTGTACCTTCTTATCGCTGCTTTTAAATTAGCCTCATCACTATCAGCTGTAAAAAGTGACAGGTCAGATAATGTACAGCCTCTCAGAGTTCGGACGGACTTTCAAGACTATCAATTACCTTTGTCAGACAATCTGTGATGTCCTTGTGCTGCCATCAGATATGAGAGAACAGAGGAAGCGGAGCAGGGCCGAAAGAGCAAGAAGCTAAAGGTCAGCTAGGTACAGAAAGAGTGAAATATAATAATAATAAAATACCTGTCTGCAGTGTTTCTGAATACTGTGTTCAGTCTCTCCAAACTAACAGTATTGTTGCTCCGAGCCTTGAGCACTGTGTCCTTGTTTCGACGCCATTATGTCTCAGTGTTTCTTTGCAGTGTGTATTAGAAAGTATTTATTCATTCAACTCATGCTTATACCTCAATGCCTTATTTAGGAATGAGACGTACTGTAAGAGGCTTATGAGATCTCAGAGAAATGTTTCTGTGGAATGGATTTAATCTGATTGGCAAAGGATTTGGCAAAGGATTTGTATATTGACTTATGAAGTATCTGTAAGCAGGCTCCCAATTACCACCAACTTCAGCGTATAGATAGCACCTTCACACACACACACACACACACACACACACACACACACACACACACACACACACACACACACACACACACACACACACACACACACACACACACACACACACACACACACACACACACACACACACACACACACACACACACACACACACACACACACACACACACACACACACACACACACACACACACACACACACACACACACACACACACACGCGGTCCTGCTCATGAGGGACAGTGTGAGGTTCAGTCTGTCTCAAGGACACGTTGACGTGTGGACAGGAGGAGCCAGGAGGAAAGATGTCTCATAATCAGCGTGACTTAAAGAGGTCACACACACACACCGGGCCTTCAAAGAGATTCAATGAATGTTTACTTCCAGCAACTTTTGATTATTGATTTGATGTCGGATTAAACTGGTTATTTATTGCTTATGAAACATGAACAACTAATTTTCAAGGAATTATTAGACAAACTCAGTCGACAAGAATTAGCTTTCTATTAAGGACATCCAATTTGAATTAGTCTGATAATCTTTACGATTAGTTTTCAATACTTTCTTGTATTTATTAATGTTGCCTTATGTCTTCCTTTCTTTTACATGTGGGGTTCCTCAAGGCTCCATCTTGGGGCCTCTTCTCTTTAACGTCTACATGCTACCACTGGCTCAGATATTGAAAAACAACAAAATAAATTACCATAGCGATGCGGATGACGCACACATTTACATAACCATTTCACCAGGAGACTATGCTCCAATTCAAACACTGAGTAAGTGCATTGAACAAATCAATGACTGGATGTGTCAGAACTTTCTCCAATTAAACAAAGATAAAACTGAGGTAATTGTTTTTGGAGCCAAGGCAGAACGTATAAAAGTTAGCGCTGAGCTTCAGTCTGCAATGTTCAAAACAACAGATAAAGCCAGAACTCTAGGTGTAGTCATGGACTCTGACCTGAGTTTCAACAGTCACATTAAAACAGTTACTAAATCAGCTTACTATCACCTAAAGAACATATCTAGGATTAAAAGACTAATGTCACAGCAGGATTTCTTTTTAATGTTTCTTTTCTTTTCTTTTCTTTTTAATGACTGTTTTTAAATGCCTTTGTCTGAATGTCTTTCATTTTTGTAAAGCACCTTGAATTGCCTTGTGTTGAAAGGAGCTATATAAATAAACTTGCCTTGCTGAGTAGGTTGTGAATTTTGAACATTATTTAGTTTATTTTATTTTGTATCATCATACCCGTTTTACTTTGTATTATTAATTATTTATTTATTTGCAATAGCATTTACAGTAAATGGCAGGGTTACTTGTCTGATCACTAGAATAAACCATGTCTAAATGATAGTCGATACAAGCAATACATAGTTCTCTATTTGACTGTTTTCAATATTTCATCTCCTACTGTTTCCGTTCTGGATCGTCTTTAGTGGAGATAAATACATCTTTTATGTTGTCAAGTTACAATACATATCCCAAGGTTATATTTCAATGGGGAGAAATTAGGAATAATGTTTGTTATGAGTCTCAAAAACAGCAAAATGGTCGTCCGGGATCTTTCTCTGAATGTTTCAGAAAGCGAAGATAAAATCAGATTGTGCGGTAAATACATAAACATTGATATATCCTCTAATACCTCTTTTCTCATCTTGTTCACCTGAGCTGCCGGCATTATTTAAATTCATCTTCATTCTCTCTCTGCATTTCATTTGAATCTCCATTTTCTTTTCCCTCTGCAGCCGAGGATGACTCCCATCCAGAGAGATGATGAGAGCGCCTAAGTGGCTGCAATCAATTGTGATTAGTGCTTTCTGAGAGCAGCACATCAACATTTTTGTATTGGGTGTCAAACCGGGTGAGATGAGGTAAGGCGGGAGGGTAATTACATTCTCAGGAGAAGCCTCCTCCTCCCCACTCTAGGTGAAGTCCAGAATCAGTGAGCAGTCACCAGATAAATCCAGAGAGCAGCAACATGTAGCATCTCTGTAGCAACATGTAGCAACATGTAGCATCTCTGTAGCAACATGTAGCATCTTTGTAGCAACATGTAGCATCGCTGTAGCATCTCTGTAGCAACATGTAGCATCGCTGTAGCAACATGTAGCATCTCTGTAGCAACATGTAGCATCTTTGTAGCAACATGTAGCATCTCTGTAGCAACATGTAGCATCACTGTAGCAACATGTAGCATCGCTGTAGCAACATGTAGCATCGCTGTAGCAACATGTAGCAACATGTAGCATCTCTGTAGCAACATGTAGCATCTCTGTAGCAACATGTAGCATTGCTGTAGCAACATGTAGCATCTCGGTAGCAATAGCAACATGTAGCATCTCTGTAGCAACATGTAGCATCGCTGTAGCAACATGTAGCATCTCTGTAGCAACACTGTAGCAACATGTAGCATCTCTGTAGCAACAAATAGCATCTCTGTAGCAACATGTAGCATCGCTGTAGCCCCATGTAGCATCTCTGTAGCAACATGTAGCATCGCTGTAGCAACATGTATCGTCTCTGTGGGAGGTCTTTATGTGAAATACAGACACTGTTTTAGCAATTCAAACTTGTTTTGTGAAAAAAACATACATTTTTATAAAGTCAAAGCATTTGTATAATTCCTCAACACCTTTAAATGTTACTTATGCCACTTTCTGTGAATTGCTGCTATTCATTTGAAGCCATGGTTGTGTCTTTATTTTTCTTTATCTTTATTTTATCACTAATGTAAATGGTAAATGGACTGTACTTATATAGCGCTTTATCCAGTCTTTAAGACCCCTCAAAGCGCTTTACTACATGTCATTCCAACCCAGTCTCACGGAATTTCGTGTTAATTTAATCTATTGATTCTTGTTCACCAGCACGATTTCCCCCTTTTTTTCGTGTCACACAGAACGATTTTAAAAGCAATGTATTTCTATTGGTAGCATGTTTCGTGCCTGCACCACGTCTTTTTGTCCGGTCGGGTCTTGGAATACAAGAAGCTGTGTGGTTCATAAAAACATTTTCTTACTCAATATCTTACCCTAAGCCTTTTATTTTAAATTGTATAATGTCAGAATCTTTTTGCCGTCTGCAAGGAAAGTAAATGGGGCGCAGAGCCTCAGAATACTGAAATCTGTATTTTGTCCTTTTTTTTCCTTCTAATTTGTTATTATTTACATCGCTTTTACAAAATCGTTGTGTGTGACACGAGAAAAAGGGGAAAATCGTGTTGGTGAACACGAATCAATAGATTAAATGTTCTGACTATAACATGAAATGCCGTGAGACTGTGTTGGTCATTCACCCATTCATACAGAGCAGTGCACATTACTCTAGGACCTACAGTAACATTCACACACCGTTGGCCATCGGGAGCTACTCAGGGTTAAGTATCTTTCCAAGGATACATCGACATGTTGGCTGCACGGGCTGGGATCGAACCCACAACCTTCTGGTTGAAAGACGACCGCACTCCCTCGCAGCCACAGTCGCCCTAATGTGTGCTTTTCTTGTCTATATTTAATAAGTTAGCTCTTTATTATAGCTTTGCTTTTTTACCTGCTATGCCGCTTTTGCTATAACAAAGTTCTAAATCTTTATTTTTGTATTATTTCATGATTCATATCAAACTCCTGTACTTACTTTATTTGTATATGTTCTATATTTATTTATCATATCTCTTTTTGTTTTGTATATTTCTAATCTTCTTTATTTAATTTAAATGGTATACTTCACACCACACATGTAAACATGAATTTATTTTTGGATTTTTTACATTTTTGGAAAAAAATAGTTTTCTTTTTAAAATATTTTTTTAATTTGAAATGTTTTTCTTTAAATCAATTCCTATTTATTTTTGTATTATTAGTTGTTCCAGACCGAGGGTGAAAAGAGGTGCTGCCTCTTCAAAGCCTTAACAGGACCAACTGATGAATACTGGAGTTGCTTTTTGTCGGACACCAAAAACACAACGTCCGCTTGCCGGAGAGACATAGAAAAGATTTTTGCAGCCCGACATGATAACAGATGATTTATCGTGGGGTCTTTTAAGGCTCCGGACCCCCAGTGCTTAACCCAAACATCAAGCCAACACAACCCTCCTCATATTTACAGACAGACGCACAGCAAGAGCTGCTTGAAATGCTCAAAGCCGATTTCAGAGAATCGTCTGTTCGAGTCCGACTCCCCGCTGTTTTCCACTTGACTTAACACGTAGCCGACCGCTCTGAAGAAGATCGAACAGATACCGCTCGTTGGAGGTCCTCCAGAGAAACACCGAATATCTGCTGGTTGTAGGTAGAGCCAATGTTACTTTAAAACTTAATCTGAATCTGGCACTAATATTTTGCACTAATGCACATTCTCAAATATTGAAGTGACTGTTATTTTGTATATATTGATTTTTGTGTTTTTATTTAGGTGTGTCCCACAATCCCGAATACAAAAAGAAATGTATATACAAATATGTGTGCAAATACGTATAAGACAAAAAAATTTCTTTGCACACATATTTTTATATACATTTTTTTTTATATTCGGTATTGTGGGAAACGATATTTCGATCTCTCTGCCTGTACACACAAACTGAAAGATTGACAATAAAGTTGACTTTTGAATATATCAAAATATAAAACGTATTCATCCTGATCACTTTCTGTTACTAGTACTCTACTTCATGAACAGGATTCTGTGACTGATTCCTCAAATACATCTGGGTGATTTAGGGCTTATGCTAAGAGGAGAAATCCCCCACTCATGAAGATGATCCAACAGAGACCGCTTTCTATCAAGGGCATCCAACTTGAATTGGTTTTATAATCTTTAGGATTATTTTTTGAATTATTTCTATATTTGTTGTATCTGATACGTAACACTTTCTAGTATTTATTAAGTAAGTCTTATGTCTTCCTTAATTTTAACGAGTAGGTTGTGACATCGTGGGGCATCGTACCTATTTTACCTCCTTATAATATTATTATTATTATGAAGTCATTTCCACTTGACGTTAACATGTCGACCGTTCTGAAGAAGATCGAACAGATACCGCTTGTTGGAAACACAAAAAGAGAGATGACATGAGGGTTGGTGTTTCTCACTTTTATATCAAAATATAAAACGCATATAACCTGATCTACTCGATCTACTTAATGAACAGGATCTCTCTGTGGTTCCTCAAACACATCTGTGGGTTGGGCACTTATTTCCAATGAGTTAAGAGGAAAGCTCCCCCAGTCATTCCTGATTTGAGTTTTGTATTTTTGAGTGGTACCAACATTATTTTATGCTGTACTTCCTTTTTTATTTATTATTGACACAGTTTGAGTGTTTGTTTGTTTGTTTGTTTTTGTGTGTGATTGTACAGTGAAGCTTTCCCGCTGATGTAACCCAATAAACAAACTTTTAAAAACCCCACTTGTTCCCTCTGAGCCGTCCTCATTACTCATTACTGTTTCCACACAAAGCATTTCTCCCTGACCCTCGTCGGCCTGCAGTGGATGAAGAGGAGCTTCAATCTTCCTCTTCACAGGAGGGCCACGGCTCAAGTGCATTTCTTACTCGTTTTATTCAAACATGTAGGTGTTAATGTGAAGAAGTAGTTACTTTTCTTTAGAGACCGATTTTCCGCAGTATACTAACGTTGTTTACGTTACAAGGCCAAACAGTTCCACACATGTGGAGTGCGGATGTGTTAGTCGAGGACATGGAGGAGATATAGAAGTTTGATCATAATTCAGTTGGGAACATTTCATTTGGGGATTTTAGCCTTTGCAGACCATTGACATGCACTAAAACCTATAGAACACACTACAGGAGCAAAAAAAAACATGTGCTCCCTGTAACTTATATCGAAATTGAATATAAAAGTAATTCAAATAGCTTAAACTGTTTTTCGTACGGAGACGTGTTGCCTGTGTGTGTGTGTGTGTGTGTGTGTGTGTGTGTGTCTGTGTCTGTGTGTGTCTGTGTCTGTCTGTGTCTTGTGTGTGTGTGTGTGTGTGTGTGTGTGTGTGTGTGTGTGTGTGTGTGTGTGTGTGTGTGTGTGTGTCTGTGCTGCCTGTGTGTCTGTGTGTCTGTCTGTCTGTCTGTGTCTGTGTCTGTGTCTGTGTCTGTGTCTGTGTGTGTGTGTGTGTGTGTGTGTGTGTGTGTGTGTGTGTGTCTGTGTTGCCTGTGTGTCTGTGTGTCTGTCTGTCTGTCTGTCTGTGTCTGTGTGTCTGTGTGTGTGTGTGTGTGTGTGTGTGTGTGTGTGTGTGTTGCCTGTGTGTCTGTCTGTCTGTCTGTCTGTCTGTCTGTCTGTCTGTCTGTCTGTCTGTCTGTCTGTCTGTCTGTCTGTCTGTCTGTCTGTCTGTCTGTCTGTCTGTCTGTCTGTCTGTCTGTCTGTCTGTCTGTCTGTCTGTCTGTCTGTCTGTCTGTCTGACTGCGTGCGTGCGTGCGTGCGTGCGTGCGTGCGTGTGTGTGTGTGTGTGCACCAGGACCTACTGAAGGCTAAAGTCTCTCCCTGACTCTCTCTCTCTCTCTTTAAAATGATTAGGTGTGTCTTACATTAAATAGAACATCGTCTGTTTCCTTTAAACATATGGCGGTCTGAGGAAATATAGAAGTTTGATAATAATTCAGTTACGAACTGAACTTAAAACTCCCTCTGGAGGGAACACAGGAGTTTTAGCCTTTGCAGACCATTGACATGCACTAAAACCTATTGAACACACCACAGGAGAGGGAACACCCATGTACTCCCTAAATGATATCGAAATTGAATATAAAAGCCATTCAAAAAGCTTAAACTGGTTTCCTTACGGAGAAAACATTATCTTTAAAATGATTAGGTGTGTCTTGCATTAAAAATAAAAATGTCTTCTTCCTTTAAACATATGGCGATGTGAGCTGCATCACAGCAGCTGGGTGTTAACTACTTCTAGGGTTCAGATACAAACATGTCATTGTGCCACGGAAACATCACCATCTGTGCACACTCTGCTTCTAAGAATAGAAAAACTGTACAAAAGCATCACGTGTTGATGACAATGCTGTTGCTAAGAGTGTGGAGAACACCCAACGTTCTCAAAGTGACACACAGCCGTGGAGCAAGAACCTAAAAGCTTTACTACAAAGACAAGTAAAGACGAATTAATATCATATCCATCTCCTCATTGTCATTTGATATCAAAGAGGCTCTATTCTGCTTTTTGGGGGTTTCCCTCTCATGCAGTGTGTTATATAGGTTTTAGTGCATGTCAATGGAGACACTAAATACAAATGTAATTGTTTTTGTGACGGTTCATCGATGGGGACTGTCCATGACACTATGAATAAATAAACTAAACTAAATATCAACCTAAAACTGAGCTTAATATGTTCTCTGAAAGTGAACTTCTCTTAGTAAAAACTAAAGTACTTCCCATAAAGATAGAATAATGCAACATACAGAATGTGTCTCCTGAACCTCATGGACATTTGAAGTTGACTAAATATAATATCTAATTGTACTAAGCATGCATCAGAACAATTTGAAGTGGACAGGAAGTAGGGCTGCTCAATTAATCGTATTTGAATCACAATTACAATTTTTGCTTGCAACGATAATCGAAATAAAACGATTATTTATTATTTTTATTTTATTTTTTATTGATTTCTTCAGTTGAAATATACTTAAAGTTCAGGGTAATCAACTGTTCAAAACATACTGTTAACACATTTTTTTTCAATAAATGGATGTTTTCAAAGTAAATGGATAATCGTTTTTAATAATCGTGATAGCAATTACTTTTTTATTTTATTTTAAATGGTACTATTTATTACGTTGTTGGTGCAACTGGCACTTTATGTTGAAGTGTTTATTGTTTTGGCCAAGGTTATTGAGAGAGTTGGACTGAAATTGATTAGATTTTTTAAATCAACTGTTGGTAAATCAACAAAGTCTGTTATGGCCTCTGAAGCAACAGAGAGATGTTTTCTAATAGTCAGGGTTTCCAATGTTCTGAATGTACTTGAAAGTATTGTGTTTTACTTAAAAAACAAAGTGTTATAATTTACAGAAGGTCTGCCTGTTATAGGCTACCTGAATCTCTGAAATGTGGATGTCACGATGAAGCAGTGAAGAAGCCTTCTAGGGATCACAGGGGATCAAGGAACCCCCCCCCCCCCCCCCGCCAACGTTAAAGAAGAACACCTTGCCCTTGACAGCTAGCTTGTGGGAGTCGACTCTGCAGAGAAATAGGCAGAGATACTTCTGCCTGTTCCTTGTATGTAGAAGGAGTGTTTGTGAGGCGGTGAACATCAAGTCTTTGGTGGATCAGAAGCATGTTCACTGTGTTTGTGCACAGGCCTGAAGTCTCAGCTTCTGATCCCTCAAGTTTTAAGTTCTTTACTTACTGTGTGTCATAGAAAATACTGCTGCTGTTGGTTTTAGGCTTCACTGCCACATACACACACCAACACACACTGTGACATCACTGTTGTGAAATGTATAGAGCCAGTAGAAGCATTTTAACAGAAATCTACTAGCTGCTAATTCATTTTTCAATACTAAATTATAGAACAACAAAGCTGTAACATGACGAATGTGCAATATATACATATTTACTCCTAAATATACTGTTTACTACCGTCCTCTGGCAGCTACTTCGATACTCTCTACTTAGTGGGTTTTAGGTTTTAGTGTGTAAATGTTCTGCAAAGGCTAACATCCCCGTGTTTACTTCCTGAACATAGTGACATCACTGTGTAACACTTGTACTATTATTGGCTAGCACTCCAACACATTGTACGTGGCATAAAATACAAATATAAACATGAAAATTAGCAGAATAGGGCCCCTTTAAAGTCATTTTTTTTTATTGTATTATGTCTTAATGCTTGTTTTTGTAACCCACTTCACAATGTCTTGTGTTGAATTGAGCAAAAATAAATACATCTTGCCTTACCATGTGCTTGGTTTACCTTGCCTACTGTATGTTTACCTTTTTCATTAAATATATTTGCTGCATTACGCTCAAAGGCGTTATTTTCCAAGTCATGGTTTAACAAAAAGTCTGTGATTAATATCCATTAGGGATGTAACGATACCAAAAACTCACGGTACGATATTTATCGCGATATTGAAAAATATATTTTTTTTTCATTTTTTTTCCTTCATTCAATCAATCAATCAATCAATGTTTATTTATATAGCCCAATATCACAAATGTTGACACCCTCCGTCCTTAGACCCTCACATCGTACAAGGAAAAACTTCCAGAGCAAACCCACAGTTTAAAGGGGAACATGGGAGAAACCTCAGGGAGAGCAACAGAGGAGGGATCCCTCTCCCAGGACGGACAGACGTGCAATAGATGCCGTGTGTAAATTGAAAAGATAATACATTTGCAACATAGGTAGACCAAATGTTTGGAAATGCATGTGTGTATAATAGGAAGATGAATCCACGAGGATATCCATTCAGGACTTATGATCCAGGACCACAGCCACGACTCAAGATCTAGGACTCGCGATCCATGACACAGGACCACAGGATCATCCATGACTCCGGATCCCGGCGTATATAGACACAAAATAATATCAATATCCCCTGCTGTTGAAAAAACTCTCTCGCTTGGTTCTGATGTTGCTGGGACAGAGAGATATGCTTTGGCCATGGGTGACAGCAGTGGGTCAAACTGTGCATTGTCTCTCCACCACTTCACAAACAATACAGTTGTTGCCAAGAAGGTGAGGCTTATTGACAGGGCGAGATATAAATATACTGTTGGTACTTGTCTATGTCTCTAGGTGTGTACATGTAGCCCTGTAAATACCATGTCCTTTTGTGTTATCTGTTGTTTCATGTTCATGTTGTAACCTACTTGCTGCCATGTTGGACAGGTCTCCCTTGAAAAAGAGATCGATGATCTCAATGGGAACATCTGGTTGAATAAAGGTTTAAAAAAAAATATCGATCGATATATCGTTACATCCTTAATATCCGTTGGTTAATATTTTGAGATTTCTGTGGTTTTGTTTAAGTTTAACCAACATCCTAGAAACTACAATCTTTCCATAATTATTCAGAGCGCTGGGAGTACCCTAATGTACACATTTATTATGCTATAGCATGCATATATGCCCACATATATGTGCGGGGTGACGCAGTGGGCTGTGCGTTTGATCATCAGATCAAGGGGGCGTTCGGGAACTCCAGTTCGAAACCCACCTCCGCCGCCACTGCGTCAGGCCGTTGTGTCCTTGGGCAAGACACTTCGCCCGAATTTGCTCCTGTGGGTATTGTCCACAGTACATGACCATTACATGCATGTATGATATGTATGTGTAATGTGTATTTGTAAGGAGCGCTTTGAGAGTCATTGAAAAAGTGCTATAATAAATATAAGGATTATTATTATATATACTTTAACCTTTTTATTAGCAAATCTTCAAGAAACTTTCCAAAGCTAATTAGTTTTATATGATCATATTATTTTTAAGGGAATAGAGCTATAGAGATCACATGCACTGCAGCTTTACACTAATGGTCCCTGTTGAGTCATAGGATCTAACCTGACAACATAAAGCAGTTGTTATATATATTGTTATACTCCGCACTGTACACTCGGGGGCTTACAAAACATAATTAAAGAAATTTAAACCTGACAAGCAGAGAGTGTGTCCGGCTGAATGGAGCTAATTAGAGCTGTGACATGATAATTGGGCAGGATAAGAATAAACACAGCAGGTCATTAAATGTTTAGGGGATACAGAACAAGCTGTTTTTATTAAAGCAGACGTGCTGAAAGAGAGCCGTGTTTTTTCGGACTGTGTTAGTCTCTGTGTTAATCCTGCCGTAGACATGTGGGTCAAACTTAATGCAGATCCCTGAATGTGCAAGTAATGTAAGAGATCAATCAATGTTATTTACAGCTTCACTGCCAGCTCCTTTGCCATGATTGGGTTAAACTCTAACTAATGATACGTAATGTCATTTATCAACTTTTTAAAAATTTTTTTAACCAAATGTAAATGATACGTCAAATGTCTTTCTAATTGTATGATTGCCTGCAACATCAAGCAGTGAAAGTGACATAAACAAATTCCTCACAGGGATTGATATCTGTGTCATCTGATCACATCAGCTGGCTGCAGACTTTAATTAAACACAAACCAAATCAATCACATGGACAGTGATGAGTGATTTACATCAGAACAGTGACACTTAATATTCTGACAGCCTCATAACAACTCTTAGATTAAATATTTCAGATAAAGTTCTCACTAACAGCTCATCCAAACTTTATATGAAGCTTAGCAAGTCAATCTGACATTTGGTAAAAGTAAAGTAAGGTATTTTAAGAGGTGATTGTGGTATGAGTCATAATTTCAGCACTTCCTGTTCCCTTGTCAACGGTTTTCTGAATGTGTTTTTGGTTATAAGCCTGAAATAAGGGCTGTTGCTCACAAGTGTCGAAATGAGACGACTAAACGTCATCACGCCCAACATTAGTCACCTTTAGCTTAGCGGTGGTGACGTGAAGTCATGTGACCGTGCTGTAGTTCCTTTATAGCCCCACATTAGCCACCTTTAGCTTAGCGGTGGTGACGTGAAGTCATGTGACCGTGCTGTAGTTCCTTTATAGCCCAACATTAGCCGCCTTTAGCTTAGCGGTGGTGACGTGAAGTCATGTGACCGTGCTGTAGTTCCTTTATAGCCCAACATTAGCCGCCTTTAGCTTAGCGGTGGTGACGTGAAGTCATGTGACCGTGCTGTTGTTCCTTTATAGCCCAACATTAGCCACCTTTAGCTTAGCGGTGGTGACGTGAAGTCATGAGACCGCGCTCTAGTTCCTTTATAGCCCAACATTAGCCACCTTTAGCTTAGCGGTGGTGACGTGAAGTCATGAGACCGCGCTCTAGTTCCTTTATAGCCCAACATTAGCCACCTTTAGCTTAGCGGTGCTGACGTGAAGTCATGTGACCGTGCTGTTGTTCCTTTATAGCCCAACATTAGCCACCTTTAGCTTAGCGGTGCTGACGTGAAGTCATGTGACCGTGCTGTAGTTCCTTTATAGCCCAACATTAGCCACCTTTAGCTTAGCGGTGGTGACGTGAAGTCATGAGACCGCGCTCTAGTTCCTTTATAGCCCAACATTAGCCACCTTTAGCTTAGCGGTGCTGACGTGAAGTCATGTGACCGTGCTGTTGTTCCTTTATAGCCCAACATTAGCCACCTTTAGCTTAGCGGTGCTGACGTGAAGTCATGTGACCGCGCTCTAGTTCCTTTATAGCCCAACATTAGCCGCCTTTAGTTTAGCGGTGGTGACGTGAAGCCATGTGACTGAGCTGTAATTCATCTATAGCCTAACGTATGCTGATTGTATTTATGCTTTAATATTTCCAAGTAGCATAAAAGTGTGTTTCCCACAGAGCTTATTTTCTGAAATAATCCAAAATCCAATGGGGAAATCATCATTGCACCACTCTCTTATATGCAACTCACTATTTATTTCATGGGCAAATTCCTCTTCTTACAATGTTCTGAGAATATAGATGTATGTCTGCCTAGAGTCACCCTGACAGCATGATGTTAGTTCAAAATAAAATAATCCTTTGGATATTTATTTTGAAGTTTTGTTGTGAAAAAGCGATCCTAGTTCTGATGCTGTTTATGGTAAAATGGGTAAATGAGAAGACTTCTTGTTTAAAGGAGGCTTTCAGACATTATTTCAAGATGATTAGCGAGCCATGAACTCACACCAGAAAGCCAATTAAGCTTTAACCACATGCATTTTTATTTATTTAAAATCATATAATTTTTTCGTAGCAGACCCTGACCCTGAATTTCTAACATCGGACCACAAATCAAAACTTCTAACAAGGCCAAACAAAAATAGAAATGTTAACAATAGTCCCACCGGCCTTTTATTGGTATCTCATTTTCTTCCACAATAAACACTTAAATGCCAGTTGCAAAAAAAAAGAAAGAGACATTCAAAGTGGCTGCTTTAGTGACAGCTTCAAATGAAACATGCATATAAATGGCTACTTTCCACCACTCGGAAAACACAATAAAATGACTTTAATCTAAAAGCACACTTAAGAATCTCGTTGTTTGGCTTGATGACTGCTTTTGTTTTAAACCTCAGGTTGACAATCTAGTTAAGAAACAAGAGGCTGGAGTTTGGGAATTATCTCTGAAATAAGTCCTTTGAGGCAAGTAGAAAACTCCTATGTTTTTATTAATGCTGTCAAAATTATCGCGTTAACGGCGGTAATTAATTTTTTTAATTAATTGCGTTAAAATATTTAACGCATTTAACGCCGAGAATTGCACAGACAGCAGTTAGTAAGATTGATTTCAGTAGCCACTTGTCTGGAAATACCGAAGACTAGAAACTGTTTTGAAAACTTTTGCCACGTAGTGATCGTCTTCTTAATAGAACATCTTTGATAATGTCTTCTGGCCAATCAGAATCAAGATAACGGCGTGGTGTTGTTGCAGGAAGTCATAACGGAGAATACTTTAGCTGTAGTACATCTCAATATACATCGATACAACATTACGTGTTGATAGAAATCAACGTGTAATGAAATAAGACCCCACGGTTTGATGATTGATAGGTGTGTGGGCTGTCTTTCATTTTGACACAAAGAAAAATGTTATAATAAAACATATGTTAAATGGATATATCCGTCTTCTTTCATTTATCTTTCCATTCCCACAACAATATACATAAAGAAATGGCATATTTTGGACATAGTTCAAATGGTGATTAATCATGACTAATACATTTTTAAGCTGTGATTAGTCTGATTAAAAATGTTAATCGTTTGACAGCCCTAGTTTTGATCTGTTCTTGATTACTATGATCAGCTGTTTACGAATGCATCTTCACATTGTTTGCACATGCTAGATGCTGCGTATCACAACTAAATGTTCACTGACTCATTCAATGTTACTTCTCCATTAACAAAGGCATTATGGGTAAACTTTAATTTGCACTTTGATGGCACCGGAATCTGGATGCAGTTATATTCTTAGAGCACAAGGTTTCATATTTCTTAAAAGTCCACAGACTAAGGTTAAAAATAGCTTCAAAAACATCTGAAACCAAGGTAAGTGGTCTCTATGGCACTTGGTATTTTAATATTTTGGCACATTTATGTTTTTCTGTCTTGTCTTGTTGAGGTTATCACTGTTAAGATCCCAGTTTATCTGCCTATCAGTGGGATGTTTGTTTTTACTTCCTGTCTTTGTGCATTTCCCGTCTTTTTTGATTTTCTGTCCCGCTCTTTTTACTTCCACCTCTTTACCATCGTTTTTTTTCTTGTATGTTACATATCAGTAACGTATGTTCTGTTTTACCTTGTACAGCATTCTGGCAGCCTACAATAAAGGCATTTTCTGTTTAAAAGTTCTTGTCTCTTTGATTTTGGTCCACTCTGCTCCGCCCTATCTTGGCAATTGATTCAATCCTTAACTTTTTTTGCTGCTGTCTATGCTAGGTCAAGATAGTGTTAGAAATTAAAATCAATGTTGATATGGTAATTTGAATTAAATACACTATTTAATTTAAATCAGTTTTATTCTGAAAAACCGGAAGTTCACACTATTAACTTAACACTTTTATTCTGAAAATTCTTCCTTTCCGGTTAGCATTAGCATGTGGCGAAATGCTACGTTTTCAAACCGTGAATCGAAGGTGAAATGACATGTGATGTTGTACACTGAGCACACTGGGATTAGCACTCATTTATTGACGCTGAATAACGTTTATTAGGGAATTTTTAAATAACCACAGATGCCAGAATGATGTAATTTAGCAACAGAAAAAGGCAGGAATTGCATTGGACCCGCCCCCGTCGACGCCGGCCAATAGGAGAAGACCTTAGATGACAACAGGAAGGGCAAGCCAAGAATTGATCTCTTCTACCCCCTGACCTGAAGCGTCTCCACTCGCAAATTTCATTTGTACACCACCACATCTTTTGTGTAATTAAATGCTGTTAACTTTTATAAGCTTCACTTGACTCTTTTCAGTCTCTCCTGCCTTCAGGGTTCTAGAATACACTAACAATAGTTGATTTCAACATGTCTTGGTTTAATTTGGGTCAAGATCCTTTAGATAAGGAGGACAACATTAGTGTATGTACTCACGTCTCATGTCCCTGAAGTAGATAGTCTGTCTGTTGGGGTTGAGCAGCTGGATAACGGAGTCGTCGTTGTTCTTCACTCGACAGCTGATGATGGCCATCTCGCCCTCCACCACCGACACATTGTCCGTCACCAGGTTCTGACTCACCACTGAACAGAATAAGACAAGAGGATGGAGATCAACACAGGTGTGTGAGAGAATAAAGGAAAGCAAAGGCACTTTACGAAGGTACAACATAAAAGAGAAGATCGATTTCTAATGATTTCACGTTTGAGAAAGAAACCAGGATAGAGGAATGGATACTGAAATGGTACGCACACAAGGAATCAATGAGGAACACAGGTGAGGAACGAGTGGAAAAAGCAAGTAAAAGTCCTAGGAAAAGTGTATTGCAATGTATTCCCGAGTAATATAAATATATGAACAGTGTTCACTTCATATTTAGTTTTGTAGGGAGAAAAGATTATTAGATTTCAACTTAAAATACAAGGAATGTTTGGTTTGCATTGGGCAAAGCTGCACAATATGACCAGGAATCTGATCTGAAAGGTTTGTTTTTTTACATCATCTTGACTTTAATGTGAAAGCCTACAAACTGATTGCCTAGTTTGTCCTGAAAAGAAAGATGTATTTTGCCTGAATATGCCTTTCACGGTTGAGGTTATACAAGCATTATTACGCAAGAAGCCCAAGCGAACCAAACACATAAAAAAAGAGATAAATAATGACTTCTACAGTTTCTTTTATTTCATTGTTTCGGTGCAATATAAAATGTAATGAATGGAAGCAGCTGGCGGATCAGCTCTATTAAAAGCGTGTCCATCAGAGTAAACAGAAATAAACAAGAGGAATTGGTCACGGCCGTCCTCGGTCCTCAGCTGCCGCTCAGATTGCTCCACTTCCTTGTTTCACAAACAATATCTCGCTGGCTGAAGAATGAAAAATGGATTCTCTCTAGCTGTATTCTACTCTGATTTGAAAAACTACAGTAATAACATCTCAGACTTTGCTTTGGGGTCGCAGACATTGTTGTGGTTGGCGGTAAACCTTGAGTGGTTTATTAGAAATGATCGCTTCACAGGGGAGAGGGTACTTATATCGGCCCCCAGCATCATATTTTCTTCGGGAGATACACACTAGCTGTAGGCTACGTGGACACAGACCTATTTTTTTTGTTTGTTGGCATGTCATCTTTTTGGATGCATCTTGCAGTATTGTTTTGGACACTTGGTGGAGATGATTGGATGCACAGGGATGGAAAAATCAGGGGCACAGGTGACAGTTATTACGAGACCTACAGACAAAACAACACTGACTTGCAGGACTTTTATAACCTGGTAATGTAAAACCACTTAATGGCCCTCAAACTATACGGGATATAACGACCGGAGAACCCAGACCTAGCTGTGTTTCAACGGCACCCAGGAAAAAGCACACTGGAGAATGTAAAACTTGCCATTTCAAATACTGTATAAGCAGAGGTGTGTACAAATTACTGTACAAACTATTCTGACCGGCAGCTTGTCCACATCTCACCAAGAAACAAACTAAGCAGCAACAATATATCTCACTGATAGCCAATCAGAAAGGAGAAAGCACAGACCTCCACCAAGGCCGAATTGTGCCATAATCCTACTAACAACGGCATGTTTGACATCAAGTCTTGAGCTGTTGCTAAATCCCCATCAGACAAAAGAGTGTTAGGTATGTCAGCCAGCTGTTCATAGATGTTATCAAACTACCGAAGGCAAGAGAAGACAACTTATCCAACATCTATCTGCTCCAGAGGACACAACGTAATACATTATGCAGGATGAAAGGACAAAGGTGTGCCTGGCTCCCCACATATGTTGAGTTGGGGAATTTCGAGGGGGACACTGGGTTATCTAACCGCAGCATTGAAAAGCTAGTTCTGGTATTCGAAGGTACATTTCGTCTCTAATAGCCGATGCAGCTTTTGATTAGTTTTTAATTGGAAAAGGAATACATTGCACCAGTGTCAAACCTAATAATATATCCCAGTTATCATTAAATATGGAGGTCGGAAAGGTTCCAGTCAACTACTTTTTTCACTTAATTTGAGATAAAAGTTAAGAGACGTGAAGTGTAAACTGCTCATGTTTAGAGTACATTAGATAACAACAAGATGCTTTGGCTGAGGCTGAGAGAAATGCACAAATGACGTCTTTTTAATTCCCTGTTATACTTCCCTCCTACATACGTAGTTACGAAAATAGCATCACAAATCAATTCTTCTCAAAGAGGTTAAAGGACCGGCACGGGGTGGTAAGAGGAGGGGGGGTTGGAGAAACAAAACAAAAAGAAACGCAGGAAACATCGACTTTTAATTTGCATTCCTCAGTTGTCAAGCACCTAAATATCCCTGCCATTTAGGAGACAGGGAGGATGAGGGGGGGGGGGAGGAAGAGCATCGTGAGATCTGACAGATAAGGAGAGACAGCTTAACACACCAGATTCAAATGAGCATCCCTGGGTGGCGAAATAAATGAACGTGGTATTTAATATTCAAGCCTCGTCGAGAGGTGGGCGGCTGGGTGGGCATCTGGTTATGATAATACGCTAACATACTACAAAATGCATTTCAAGGCAGCGGCTGAAGGTTACAAGCTGGGTGCTAAGTTGTGTTTGGAGGAAGTACCAATGACTTCAAACGCCCTGTCAGAGGCTTAATTGTTCCTGTTGTGCGAAATAAACAACTCTGACACGCTGGAAGATGGTCCGGGGAGCGGGGGGGGCTTCACGCTAATTAATGGCCAACAAAAACAACCATGTGCCACGGACACCTAGGACACTGTCAAAGTGCTAAAGAAAAAGCACTTCTGACACCAGGGTGGGCGAACGCTGTTTGAAGCTTTTTTTTAAACATTTCAAACAGTATTTTTTGCAACAAAAGGTCTTAATGTGTCCGAGCGCCACGGTGGAGATCAAAGGGGTTTCAATGGGGGCTAAGCTTGTTCCTGGAAAGTGTGTTTTATTGGTTGACCTTTACTTATTCTGTCTATTGAATAAGACCAAATGAGGAACCAAACTAAGATTGTTTTGCATTTAAAGACCATAAAGTTGTTTTAAAGTCCATTTACTATATTTGTTATGTTACCATGGGAGATTGTTAAAAAGGCCCTTTAATGCTTATTGGGGTGTTCCCTCTCCTGTTGTGTGTTCTATATGTTTTAGTGCATGCAAGTGGTCTGCAAAGGCTATTGAATAAAGGCTATTATATAAAATATTTTTCTGCCATCCATCCATTGGTTTCAACACATTTGTTTTATAATTATGTATATTATTGAACGCTATGTGATCCAAATCAGTGATGTCTAAATGTTTTGTGATAAAAAAAAACTGCAGACTTAATTAAACATTGCATTTAATCTTTAGTTACAGTTTGGCTGTTGCTCAATTACTGTTAATTGTGATAAGGCTGACAATTATGAAGGAGCACATTAACATAACAATTACTTCGGATTGATTCTGCTGTTTAAGGTCATTATTAATACTTATGCAGCCATAACTGGGTCAGGCGATTCCTTTTATTAAAAGTTAAGTATATATAGCTTTTGGAGAAGCAACCATTTGTCAAAGGAAAGCTAATAAAGAAAGGCGTGTTATAAGAAGGAGGAAATCCATTCTTATTTAAAGGTTAACCATATATACGATTCCGACATCTAATGGCACAGAATGTCTTGAATATCAAGTGCTTCTTTATTTGTTATCCTATCTTCTGGCAACACCTGCATTAGGACTTTGTAAAATACAAGGTGAAGCTGTGTTTTCGATACAAACGTCTGTCTTTACTTCTTCAGAACCATAGAGGGCTTTCTGGAGGCTTCTTATAAACCTTTTTTATGACGAGACAGCTCATGAAATGTGTGTTTGGAGCATCAGGTTTACAGAGAGAGGGGCAGGAGGACAGCTCTAACAATACACTGCCTTCAAACAAAACCCCTCTCACTGAGACACGTTCACTTACAGCTGACAGTCCTGCAGGCAGCGTGACAACAGCACATAAATCACTGAAATAGACATTATGATAATAACACATCTGAGATGGTGGGAGTAATATATAATTGCTAGTCTGAGCTGCGCTTAATGCCTTTGCTCTAAATGTTTAAATCTACCACTTCATTTGCATGTTTCCATCACAAATGAGTCACTGTCACCGGAAAATATAAAGAGAACTGCAGACGGATTAGAAAGGTAGAATATCCAACGTACAGTATGTCATTTACAAACCAATAAAGAGTGCCATCAACAAATGTGGAGGTACATGTCCAATGCATCATCTCTTAGAAGTAGGGCTGTGCGATTATGGCAAAAATCATAATTCCGATTATTTTGGTCAATAATTGATATCACGATTATTAAATACGATTATTCATTGACTTTGAAAACATCCATTTATTGAACTTTAAAACAAATACAAATAATAATTTGAACAGTATCTTTTCAACTGTTGATTACCCTGAACGTAGAATTCAACTGAAAATAAATAAATAAATGATACATTTAAATAAATAATATCAACATAATAAATACCAATAAACAAGATCCACAAAATATTTTGGAGCGCACTTCCACAAGCTACTAAACATATATAAATATGATAAATAAGATCAAATGTGTTGCAGTGCACTGTCACAACCTAGCAAAGCAAAATAATTGTTTTTTTCGATTATGTTGTTTTTGTAATTGTGGCAGCCCGAAATCGTAATTGCGATTAAAATATGATTAATTGCACAGCCCTACTTACAAGCTTTAACGTTCACAACTTTCCAATATCCCGGCCAAGAAGGTGGGAGTGTTAGGATCATCTGCATCAATCTAGACCAGAAAACTGCTCTTGGCAGTTACCCAAAATGGTCAAGAAAACCCCAAAAATCTCAACGTTATCGGGATCCTTTTCCTAGAAGTCCAAAGTAATAAGTTCATTATCACGTAAGATAACATTACATTAGATTTCATTTGTCAGTCGCTTTTATCCAAAGCGACTGACATACTCAATACTGTGGACAATCCCCCCAGGAGCAATTTGTGGTGAAGTGTCTCAGGGACACAACGACATGCTGACTGCAGTGGGGTTTGAACCTCTGACCCCCTGATTTGAAGTCCAGCACACTACCCACTGAGCCACAGCCACCCCATGAACATGAAACCAATAGTGGAAAAATACACAAGTCAAAATAGGACGATACACTTCGGAAAACTATCAAAATGTAGTAAAGAATATATGATGCAGAGATGTCCCGATCCGATCACGTGATCGGGGATCGGAGCCAATCACATGATTTTCAAAAGATCGGAATCGGGAGAAAAGAAATCGGGATTTTTTTCTTTTTCTTTTTTTTTTTATAAATACTTTTTTAAAATTTTGTATTCAATGTTACAAAACAAAAATGCCCATGTTCAAGTCTTAAAGTCATCCTGAGGCCTTAGTTTTGGTTTCAAATTACACAACATCATGTATGTGTTGCTTCTTTGGGGCTTGTCTTCATAGACCTGCTTATTTCTCTCAAATCTGGCAACAGAGTGGGCGCAGTGTCTAATTGTAGCAGTAAGCTAACGAGTACTGAAAGCTTTATTTTGTTTTGATCCAATGCTGCACAACTGAACTGATCCAATGCTGCTGTGAAAGAAAGAAGCTATATCCATGTTGGATAGAATATCCAATTTAAATTAAAAAAAAACCTTAAGGGACAACTTGAATGCTTTTTTTCTTTTTTTTCCTCTTAATGCATTGCATAAAGATCGGATCGGGAAAAATCAATATCGGCAAATTGTCAAAATCAAATGATCGGAATCGGATCGGGAGCAAAAAAAGGTGATCGGGACATCCCTAATATGATGTGTAACAAATACAAAGGTAAAACCAGGGGAAACTAAAAAGTGAAGCACACAGCTGGGACCGGGGATTCTAAAATTAGCCATAGTATCGGAAGGAATTATGTATTATGCATATCACATTGTTAAAATTAGCATTTATTTGAGGTAACTTTCCAATAATACTGACAGATGGCCAACTTTATAATCCCCGAACGTCAACATGTGCTTACTCCATGACGAGCTTAAGTAATAGCGATTAGAAAAAAGTCAATAGGAGCTGATTCTTTTGACAATTAAACCACAACCCCAGTTTCTTTAAACAACTTCCTGTGTCCTTGTTGCCTCACTAGTCGGTCCCTGACAGCATACGTTAACAAATACAAATAAAAAAGGTCAAATTGTCACAGAGTATTTTTTTCCAGTTAGTAAGTGTTGTACACCTCTGGTACTTCCGACTGTTTGCAACGGCCAGTGGCACATTTGGCCCATGGCGGTGAAAAGGAGGCTAGATTTCAGCCCTCGGCCATACATGTCAAAAAGTCTAAACTAGATTAAAGTTGTCAGACGATGACGCTCCACACCGACGCGTACAAAGCTAGCCCGAGGCCCGATATCCCTAACGAAGCATCGGAAGAAACGACACCCCTTCCCACCATGTTCCCTTTTCCTGTCCTAACAGCATTTGATTCAATAAGAAATGTATGCATGGTAAGTTGGAACAAACAGATGGCCGCCATGACAGTGAGGAAGGCTTTCATCAGAAAATCAAACCTCCTGTCAGACTGTCATTCACTTGATTTGTATATTGTAGGAAATAACACATAATTCGAGGATAAAAGGGTTGCTGGAAATATTAAATATTAATCCAAACATCAGAATATCCACGTATCTCTCCCTGTGGTGTTATTAGCAGTAATAGCACTGTGTTACATGTTGTATTCGCTCTGTTGCATTTATTCATAACATGTCTCAATCAGACGCATGATGCAACGTATAGCAATCTTACACACTATGGGACATTTCTTGATTTCAATGCTTAACATTCATGTGCCATTCTCTCGCTGCTCTGCTTGCGACAACTAATCCAAACATATTCATTTTCATTTGACATTTCGAGGAACATGTGTTTCTGAGTGCATGCTTATTGAGCAGCGTACAATCATTTCTCCTTTTGTGTTAGTGTGGCCCCTGCTGATAAAATTACTAACCTTTGTTTGATAGGCCAGAACGCCTGTGTGTGTGTGTGTGTGTGTGTGTGTGTGTGTGTGTGTGTGTGTGTGTGTGTGTGTGTGTGTGTGTGTGTGTGTGTGTGTGTGTGTGTGTGTGTGTGTGTGTGTGTGTGTGTGTGTTTTGCCAGAGTCTGATTGCAGCACTGTCTGATTGTAGGCTTTATAGATGTGTGTGAGGACGTCTGATCGTGTGTCTCTGTGCTGACGGCTAGGAGTGGATTTCTGAGTAATCTTTCTGAACAAGTATATGAAGACAGCCTTATTATCGAGGCTGGATTATTGTAACTCCTTATTATCAGGGTGTACCAAGAAGTCAGTCAAGTGGCTTCAGCTGATTCAAAATGCTGCAGCTCGTGTACTAACCAGAGTTAGGAAAAGGGACCACATTACTCCTGTTCTGGCTGCCTTACACTGGCTCCCTATAGAACACAGGATAGAATTTAAAATTCTTCTTCTCGCCTACAAAGCCCTTAATGGGCAGGCGCCATCTTACCTTAAAGAACTCATTATACCCTCCTGTCCTACTAGGGCATTGCGTTCCAAGAATGCAGGGTTGTTGGTTGTTCCTAGAGTCTCTAAAAAGTACAATGGGAGCCAGAGCCTTTTCTTATCAAGCTCCACTTTTGTGGAATCAGCTTCCAGTTTGTGTTCGGGCGGCAGACACCCTATCCGTTTTTAAGAGTGCGCTTAAGACCTTTCTTTTTGATAAAGCTTATAGTTAGGGCTGATTAGATTCAGCCCCTAGTTTTGCTGATATAGGCTTAGTTTGTCGGGGGACATCTTACTTCTTCCTTCTCTCTGTCTATACCTGTGTACTCTCATGTTCCGATTAACCCAGCTTCCCCAAATGTCTTTCTTTTTGGTGTCTATATACGCCGGGATCCGGAGTCATGGATGATCCTGCGGTCCTGTGTCATGGATCGCGAGTCCTGGATCTTGAGTCGTGGCTGTGGTCCTGGATCATAAGTCCTGGATGGATATCCTCGTGGATTCATCTTCTTATTATACACACATGCATTTCCAAACATTTGGACTACCTATGTTGCAAATATATTATCTTTTCAATTTATACACGGCATCTATTGCACGTCTGTCCGTCCTGGGAGAGGGATCCCTCCTCTGTTGCTCTCCCTGAGGTTTCTCCCATGCTCCCCTTTAAACTGTGGGTTTCTCTGGAAGTGCTTCCTTGTACGATGTGAGGGTCTAAGGACAGAGGGTCTAAGGACAGAGGGTCTAAGGACAGAGGGTGTTGTATTGTCATACTGATATTCTGTACAATCTGTGAAGTCCACTGAGACAAATGTAACATTTGTGATATTGGGCTATATAAATAAACATTGATTGATTGATTGATTATTATATATCTGGGGATTCTTTACCATAATAATGGATGCAATGTAATGACGCAGTTCATTTCAGTTTGTTGGTGGAAGACACTTCAGATAACCCAAATGTAAGCACTAAACAAGTGATTATGTAAGGGACTGAGTCAAGGACTGCTATATGAAAGGAAGCAGCTAGAAACACCAGACGTGCTACACATACGCATCAGTATGAAACCGTTTTGGACCCCAACCTTGATATCCGTAGCACTTTGCGTTACTGAGTTATATTAAGATCAGCCATTTAGCTAGAATGCGCGAGGCGTAATAATAATAATCGGTCCGATATCAATAATGTGCTAGTTTACAGTGATAATAATAATGAGCCTTGGTGTTGGGATCAGGGGGTCACAGGTTCAAACCCCACTGCAGTCAGCATGTCGTTCACTTCACCCCAAATTGTGGGATTGCCTACAGTATTGAGTATGTAAGTTGCTTTGGATAAAAGCGTCTAACAAGTAACATGTAATGTAATAATGGAAGTCTTGTTATCAACCCTAAACCTCTAACCCCAACCCTTTTATAATGGGAGTCAATGACAGCTATATGTATGAAAAGGAAGCATCTAAAAACACCACATTTGCAACACATAAGCAGTTTGGGGAAACTATTTTGGACACCAACTTTCATACCTGTACCATTGTGCATTCCTTTGTTATTTGTGGATCAACCATTCATTCCTATAATGGTAGTCAATGGCAGCTACATCAAAGGAAGAAGAGTCGTGATACTTCGTAAGACAAGGTGGAGCGAGGAGACGATCAAAGACAACAAATGTCATTATTAGTGATGTCCCGATCATCTTTTTTTGCTCCCGATCCGATTCCGATCATTTGATTTTGACAATTTGCTGATACCGATTTTTCCCGATCCGATCTTTATGCAATGCATTAAGAGAAAAAAAGCATTCAAGTTGTCCCTTAAGGTTATTTTTTTATTTAAATTGGATATTCTATCCAACATGGATATAGCTTCTTTCTTTCACAGCAGCATTGGATCAGTTCAGTTGTGCAGCATTGGATCAAAACAAAATAAAGCTTATCAGTACTCGTTAGCTTACTGCTACAATTAGACACTGCGCCCACTCTGTTGCCAGATTTGAGAGAAATAGGCAACCAGGTCTATGAAAGCTAGCCCCAAAGAAGCAACACATACATAATGTTATGTATTTTGCAACCAAAACTAAGGCCTCAGGATGACTTTAAGACTTGAACATGGTCATTTTTGTTTTGTAACATTGAATACAAAATTAAAAAAAAAAAAAAAAATCCCGATCCCCGATTTTTTTCCTCCCGATTCCGATCTTTTGAAAATCACGTGATCGGCTCCGATCCCCGATCACGTGATCGGATCGGGAAATCTCTAGTCATTATACCACCACCAATCGTTCAGAAGTTATATTAGGATAATTACTTTTTTCTGGTAATCACGCCTATCGGCAACCCGATTGCTTTTTCAATGGGAGTCAATGACAGCTATATGAAAGGAAGCAGCTAAAAACACCAAACTTGCTACACACAAGTAGTTCGGGGATATTATTTTGGACACCAACTTTCATACTGGTAACACTATGCATTCCCAAGTTACATCAAAACCATTTGTTTCTATAATCGAAGTCCTTTTACAATGGGAGTCAATGACAGCTATATGAAAGGAAGCTTCTAAAAACACCAAACGTGTTACACATAAGCAGATGAGGGAGACTATTTTGGACACCAACTTTTGTACTTTTACCACTGTGCATTCCCAAGCTACATCGAACCCATTTGAGCTATAATGGAAGTGAATGACAGCTACTGTGTATCAGAGAAAGAAGCTTAAGGCACCACGTTTGGATTACATCACAATCGCATTCATCAAATATCATTCTGGAGTGATATGAGGTTATTCCTTTTTTTCTTGTTTTCAACCTTATACCTAACCCTGACCCAAGTTCTGTATTTAAAATGTTCTTTAATGCATGAGATGCCTATCATTTCAACCACAATCTCTCCACAGAACAACCCTTCACTGCAGCCTCTCGCCGTGTTAGCACAGCCGACTGACAGCTGGAGGCAGACGAGAAAAGGTCAAGATCCTTGTATGGCCTGACCACTTCAAACAGTACAATCCCTCATGGTGAGGATTTAAAGGAGGCGCTTTGGTTCATCTGTGTTTAGAGAAGGGAAGCTCAGAAAGAATTTATGAAAGATGATCCCATTGGTCCACAATTTGTCCTTCATTGCGTAGACATTCAGTGCTCTTTATTAATATATACTGCAGCAACAAAGCATGCTAGTACTGTACGACCTATTACTCAAAATCAGATAGAAATTACACACCCATTTATCTTAAGAGAAAAGGTCATGTTTTATGTGTTGCTAATACAAAAAGGGAAGATATTGCAGCCGACAGGGCCTGTATGTTTGCCCTGCACGTAACATTAACAACTGAAGGCATCAAAACAGCATTTGATCTATTTTCCATTAGTTTACTTTCTAAAGATTTATACCTTGGAACTACAGAGTTGCTCACACATTTGTTTTGTTCCATTATTGATGTTTTGTGTACCTTTTAATGCGTTTAGCCGTTTTACAGAGCAGTTTTAAAGAGCCCTGGTGGGTGGCACATTACAATGCATCATGACTGCTTAGCATTTTGTCATTAACTGAAAATCAACAGCTGCCGTTTTTTAAAATTCATAATCCTGAGTGGAGTAAATTAATCCTACCAACAATGGATCCATTACCGAGGTGATTGAATATGTTCACACTGGCATGGCCTCGAAGTTTTTTTAAGGGTTTGTTGTTGACTGGAACATTATGTTTTGAATAAATGCTCAGACCTAATGTTTCATAGTGTTACCAATACAGTATTATGTCATTTAACATATTTTTTTAATGAGATAAACAATGTTTTTTCAAAGATGCTATGAACACATTTCAGTTCATGAATACTGTTATTTATTATGTTCTAACCCTTTTCTCCCTATGGCTACTGTGACTCACACTCCAACACGAAGGAATTGAGGCTTCAAGGGAATACCAAATGCTGCTCTGACGCACCTTCAGAGAATAAGTTATACATCAGCCAATAGAAGTCTTACATCTACCAATGTTTGTTGCTGTAAAGTTGTAATGAAGAGCCTTTCCACCGTGACTTTGCATTATTCAGCCCGGTAATGCATAATAGACCAAAGCTAAAGCTGGTGATAGCAGAAAACCTTCTTTGAGATTCCTTCAAATGTAAGATAAAGCATCTGAGGGAATGTCTAATAAATTGCCTTGCTTTTAAAGTGTCACAGAAACACTCAGAGCACAGAGACTCAGACGGGTCACCGATACGGCTGCTATATGTATACATACAACTGTGAAAACACACTCTAGTATATCTAGTAGTCACTACAAATGTTTTTTAACTGGTTATGAAATAGTTTCCATCCAATACTGACAACTTGAGGAAGACTTCCATTCTAGCGCCGGGGGTCACGGAGCAAAGCTTTCTTTGATAATGGGCATGAAGACAGACATGAATTAGGCAAACAACAATGGTTGATTGGATGATGGCACTAAACAAAAGGTTGCGGGATAGACCAAATTATTGAAAATCATTGTATTCATAATTATAATTAATATAATGGAAATGCATCCAATATTTGTAGCGGTATTGACAGCCCAAAGTCCTACAAGTATTGTGGCTTTAGATTAGATTACTTTGCATTATGTAACATTACGTGGTGCAGTAATGAACTGTTTTTGTTTGCCGGGCCATGAATTAGCTTCTCCATTGTCCTGGTTCCCTCAAGAAAAAGCCAATGGGATTTTTTACACCATATTTGGCAAACATTTATAATATGTACATGTTGTGTTCAGCAGGACAATCTCCACATGTTAACAGTACTTTAAGATTTTGTAAGGAACAAGATAATGTTAAATGTCAGAATACTTCCCGTCACCACCGCTAAGCTAAAGGTGGCTAACGTTGGGCTATAAAGGAACTACAGCACGGTCACATGACTTCACGTCACCACCGCTAAGCTAAAGGAGGCTAATGTTGGGCTATAAAGGAACTACAGCACGGTCACATGACTTCACGTCACCACCGCTAAGCTAAAGGTGGCTAATGTTGGGCTATAAAGGAACTACAGCACGGTCACTTCACGTCACCACCGCTAAGCTAAAGGTGGCTAATGTTGGGCTATAAAGGAACTACAGCAAGGTCACATGACTTCACTTCACCACCGCTAAGCTAAAGGAGGCTAATGTTGGGCTATAAAAGAACTACGGCGTGGTCACATGACTTCAAGTCACCACCGCTAAGCTATAGGAGGCTAATGTTGGGCTATAAAGGAACTACGGCGTGGTCACATGACTTCAAGTCACCACCGCTAAGCTAAAGGAGGCTAATGTTGGGCTATAAAGGAACTACAGCACGGTCACATGACTTCACGTCACCACCGCTAAGCTAAAGGAGGCTAATGTTGGGCTCTAAAGGAACTACAGCACGGTCACATGACTTCACGTCACCACCGCTAAGCTAAAGGAGGCTAAATGCAGACTCGATTCTGGGTTTTAGGACTCATTCCTGCACCACTCTATAGAAGCATCAGCAATGATACTAAACCACTCTATTCCAATAACCCCCCCTCCACCACTCACACACTCTGCGCCTCTCCCACTGGTGCTGGTGGATTTGTGGCACATTATGTAAGACCGGGGTGTGAAGAGCTTTATGTGGTGTTACAGCTTTATGTGTTACATGCTTGCAGCGAGCATGTAAGTGGCTTTTGTGCTAGCGCCGCTGCTGTATGCTGCACAAAACGCCTTTATCTCTCGCTGAGCGTAATGAGTGCAAAGCAAATTTCAACAATGCCAGTAAACACAAAAGGATGAAGGTTTTACAGCTTTGTGAAGTGTATTCAGATTTGTAGTGTTTATAATAATATAACATGGAAATAAAAAAGCCAGCACTTGTACTTCTTTAACCTTTATTAGAATTAATTTGCACTATATCATATTGTTGATCGACGTAATGCTGTGTTTGTTCAGTTTAAGAGTAATTATTGATAAATATGCAACAGCTGTTGATTTGAGAAAATTGATTTGAGAGTGTTGTTGCAAACATGTTATTACATGGATGCTGAATGAAGAATTTAACACGTAATTATAGAATTCTATTAGGTAACGTCAAAATAAGAGCTGCAATACATTAGGGGTGTCAGATTCTGTATGGGAGGGGTTCATTTGAGTTGTTCTAACCCTAGTGTGTGCACTCTGTCATTGTAGGTCAGCATATGGTATTTGAAAGCAGCCAATAAAAGCAGTTAACATTAAAAAAAATCAGAACTATATTGAATCAACCACACAATTTAAAAATATTCTACTTCAATCTGTATTTTGAGCATCCCTGTTCTTAATCATTATTATGACTTTTTTGACGGTTTGTTCCTCACAACTTTAAATGAGAAAGTAACACCTGACTCATAAAATACACGGAGTAAATTACAGATGTGGGTGGTAATTCAAAGGCTTAGAAATAAATTAATACCTTGGAAAAAATCCTTTGCTCAGTGCATTTTTTAAGAAATTGCTACTTTTATTTAAAAAATATTGCTTTAAAATAATACATCTGTGCTCATCCATGGGGATCCAGGAATATTTACAAAAACCTCACAAAAATAAGACGAGTATATTTAAAGACAACCTATTCTTTTTGGGGGGGTTTTCCCTTTCCTGTAGAATATAATATAATTGTTTAATGTCATTATACATGTACATTGTACAATGAGATAAATAGATAGATAGATCTTTAATTTGTCATTGTACAGGTACAACGAACTCAAGGTGCCAACACGCAACAAGACATTATCTTTATAAATAAATGCTTCTCCCTTTCAAAAGGTGCCATCAAAACAAAAAACATCACAACATAAGACAACAAATACACACATCATACATACTTAGGAATAAGGAATAACGTGCAGTAATTATTTCCAGGGGTATAAAAATAAAACCTATAATGTAATAAATAATAAAAGTAGGTATGTATTTATAATAATAATAATGATATATATGTACAGAGTCACATTTATTTCACATGCAGGATGATTAACACTAGAACCACCAACGGGTACATTTTACCCGCAGCTGTTTTTTTTATTGTATGTAACTTTTTTTCCATAACATATTAAAGTCTCCTAGTCCGTAACTTTTCCTGAAAGTGTGTTATGTAGCACCCTCTGTTGTTAAAAATTGTCAATAGGAAGTCAGATTGAAAAAATCGCCCAATTAATTGCCATTTATTCCTATATCCGCCAGCGGGTAATATTTACCTCATAGAAAATGCAGCGTAAACATGACGTGTTGCTATAGCAACACCTTTTCTCTATGCGGTTCCTTATAGATAGAGAGAGAGAGAGAGAGATAGAGAGAGAGAGATATATATATAGTTATAGATAGTGTAACATCTTGGAGAACACAAGATCTTGGATGACTGAGCTCACGTTGAGGACGTAATGCATGTGTGCAGGTTACGTGCCAGTTGAATAAAGATGGACACTCGGAATGAGAGAAGTAGTCCGCGTCGTCTGTTTATGTAGACAATTATATCTTCATAGAACAGAACATTACAGATGGATCGATAGATGGTTATAGATAGATAGAGAGAGATTGAGAGATTTGTACCTAAACAAAACACAAGTCTAACACCAAGCCTATAAATCAGCACTTGTAGCGATATTTTAAACTTCATGCTATCTGCACAAACGATATCATATGAAAAGCTGAGAGTCCACAGATTCTATTTGTATAAATGTCATCCCTGTGCGATCAAAACTCACTGTTCTGTATGATAAATAAAAGAACATTGTACCTTGCAAATCAATAACGGGTACATTTTACCCGTTGGCGGTTTTAGGTATACAGCGACCTCTGGCGGTTCTAGTGTTAAGAGGTATGACTTTCAGGTTTTAAGTGCAATGATGGCTCTCGGGAAAAAACTGTCTTTGAGTCTGTTTGTTTTGGATGTGATACACCTGTAGCGCCTGCCGGAGGGCAGCAGGTTGAACAGATGAACGCCGGGGTGTGAACTGTCCTTAACAATGTTGTTGGCTCTACTGAGGCAGCGGGGGGTGTACAGTCCATCAGGGAGGGGAGAGGGCAGCCGATGATCCTCTGAGCTGCTTTTACAACTCTCTGGAGCCTCGTCCTGTCGGCCTCAGTGCAGCTGGCGTACCACACTGTGATGCAGTATGTTAAGTAGGCTCTCGATGGTAAAATGTGTCTGTAGTGTGTCTCATTGGTTTTAGTGCATGTAAAGGGTCTGCAAAGACTAACATCCCTGTTTTCCCCCCCCCCAAAACGCCTCCATTGGACTCCTTTGTTTACTTTCCAAACAAAGTGACATCACTATGTAACACTCGCACGCACTCCTATTGGCTAGCGCTCCAACACATTGTACGATAGGCTAAGGGGCGGGACATTTCTAAGCGGTCGACCAATCACAACATAGCCGGCCAGCTAACCAATCAGAGCAGACTGGGCTCTGGTTTCAGACAGAGGGTGATGCAATACACAGCCGCTTTTATTCATGATAAAACAATGTTATCAGCTAAGCACTGATTCTTTGTTTTCACTGTAAAGTGGGCGGGGCCTAATCTAGAGCTGCAATGCTACAAACCGGTCCTGTACACACATGGAATTATAAGGATTCACATAGAGTTCCAGCTACCAGACTTAATCAAGTGAATTATAGGAGGATAATGTCTGTCTCTATTGAAGTCTAGCAATGTCTATATTCATCAGTGCAGCTGTAAAGTTTCAGAATGTCTTTAACCGGAAAATAATCATATCGCTTTAACCCTGCAGGGGTTCATATCAGCGTGATGATGACTCGGCCTCATTGAGCTGGTTTCCCTGTCAGGATGCGTAACATCCTCCGCTCTTCTCCCACAATGCACTTCCATCACTTTACATTTGATTTCCTGTAACATCTAAAGCAGCGAGCAAGCAGCACGCTTTCCTCCACCTGTTCTGCACTCGGCTCAGAGGAGGCAGAGGGGAGGTGGTGGAGATTCAAATAAAGAATCTGAGAAGTAAACAGAGGAGAGGAGAGGATGCTGGTTGGTGTCGCTAATGACGAGGAAAAGGGAGGGTCATTTGGGAGCCATGGCTGGATGGAGAGAGAGGGTGTGAAGAGCGGAGAACACTTGAGTGGTGGGGAGATGCTGTGTGTGTGTGTGTGTGTGTGTGTGTGTGTGTGTGTGTGTGTGTGTGTGTGTGTGTGTGTGTGTGTGTGTGTGTGTGTGTGATCCTGCTATGCTCAAGTCACATGTGCATTGACGTGTTTATGTTGCACAATGGCGGCACATGCCTTCACGGTGTGAGTCAAACCAGGTTATCCATGACATAAGAGTGTGTGTGTGAGTGTGAGTGTGAGTGTGTGTGTGTGTGTGTGTGTGTGTGTGTGTGTGTGTGTGTATGTGTATGTGTATGTGTATGTGTATGTGAGTGTGAGTGTGAGTGTGTGTGTGTGTGTGTGTGTGTGTGTGTGTGTGTGTGTGTGTGTGTGTGTGTGTGTGTGTGTGTGTGTGTGTGTGTGTGAAGGGGGCGGCAGCCAAGTGATTAATGCGTCAGAGAGGCAGCTGTGGTCTGGGCTCACTCTTTTGGAAATATCTTTCAGGGGGAGAAAGGGGGAGGAGGTGATCTACGTGTCTTGCCAGGTAAACAAAAGTGAGATGAGAGTCTTTAGTGGGGTCGGAGGGGGTGGCGGAGGAGAGGAAATCAGAGAAGAGGGGGAGGGAGGGTGAGGCACTGCAGCATCCTTCTGTCCTCCAACATATCAAGAGTCTGCTTTAAGCAAAGCTGTGTCTCCATCCCCACTAACAATACAAAAACCGCAGGATCATCTCCACACATCAACCCCACCTTATTAACATTAGGCTATAAAGGAACTACAGCACGGTCACATGACTTCACGTCACCACCGCTAAGCTAAAGGTGGCTAATGTTGGGCTATAAAGGAACTACAGCACGGTCACATGACTTCACGTCACCACCACTAAGCTAAAGGAGGCTAATGTTGGGCTATAAAGGAACTACAGCACGGTCACATGACTTCACGTCACCACCGCTAAGCTAAAGGTGGCTAATGTTGGGCTATAAAGGAACTACAGCACGGTCACATGACTTCACGTCACCACCGCTAAGCTAAAGGTGGCTAATGTTGGGCTATAAAGGAACTACAGCACGATCACATGACTTCACGTCACCACCGCTAAGCTAAAGGCGGCTAATGTTGGGCTATAAAGGAACTACAGCACGGTCACATGACTTCACGTCACCACCGCTAAGCTAAAGGTGGCTAATGTTGGGCTATAAAGGAACTACAGCACGATCACATGACTTCACGTCACCACCGCTAAGCTAAAGGCGGCTAATGTTGGGCTATAAAGGAACTACAGCACGATCACATGACTTCACGTCACCACCGCTAAGCTAAAGGCGGCTAATGTTGGGCTATAAAGGAACTACAGCACGGTCACATGACTTCACGTCACCACCGCTAAGCTAAAGGTGGCTAATGTTGGGCTATAAAGGAACTACAGCACGGTCACATGACTTCACGTCACCACCGCTAAGCTAAAGGAGGCTAATGTTGGGCTATAAAGGAACTACAGCACGGTCACATGACTTCATGTCACCACCGCTAAGCTAAAGGTGGCTAATTTTGGGCGTGATGACGTTTAGTCGTCTCATTTAGACACATGTTAGCAGCCTCTGTTTTTAAACTCACCAGTGGGGGATTTACTGATGTGTTTAACGTCAAAGAACAATAGAGATGGATGCTGTATATTGTGTGAGAGTCAGCTCTCTAACAGGAAGTCGGGCAGGTGGAAACATGGAGAAGAACTGCTGTATTATTCTGCAGAGTTGTAAATGTGCAGCTAGTGGTGTCGATATTCTGTCGTGTCAGCAAGTTGCGGAAATGTCTGCATCATCGTCTCCTGACACACAGCAGGGGGTGGGGACGAGTGAAAAACTACTGAAGATGGAGAAGTGTGAGAAGGCACAGACAATAAATGTATTTGTAGGTATTTTCTTGATTAAAAAAGTACACAAAATTGCTTTTTTTTGAGCCTATAAACTCATTATTTGTCGGTATAGTCTCATTTCCATCACAGTTTAGAATCCATTATGGTAATTTGTTGAAGGTGCAGAAAAAATACTAAACCATTGTAAGTGATTAAACATCTATTTGGTTATCGTTACAAAGATGCATCCAAAACGATCCCCTTTGATTCTGTCATTTTTTACTTTAATTAAATCCTTATTTCCTTAAATAGCAACTGAAAAAATCTTTATTGATTTTTTTTTTTGTTTCTACTAATTAATTTCCTTTTTTTTTGATAAAAAATTGAACCAAATTGCTTTTTAGAATTTTAATTGATTCTTGTTTAAAGATTAGTGTCCTTGCTATCAGCTAAAACCCGTCATTGTAACCTTTAGAGGTGCAGAAACAATAATAAACCTTTGTAAGTGATTAAACAGGTTTGTGAAATGATCAGTGTATATTTAGTTATCGTAACAAGGAAGGATGCAAGCAAGACAATCCCCTTTTATATTGTTATTTTTGTGATTAAGTCCCTATTTTTCTTTAATACAATCTATATTCAAAGTCGATTTTTTAAAAGTGCTTTCTACAATTGAGTTCCTCTGGATTTAAAAAACAAATAAAACAGGTTTTTTATAATTTATTTCACAAAATCAAACCCTTTAATACTCATTTACAGACAGAAATGACTTTATTAGAAGTTTCACTTTGTTCTAATGCTGCTCTCTGATTGGCTGTAGGGCTAACTGACTCATTTAAATCCGGGTCGTTTATTATTTTACAATTATGAAATTAGGACAAATCATTAAATCATTATACAATGACTGTGCGTTGTTGAGAAATTACATATTAGGTTGGCTAATCAAAGTATGAATATTTAATATTACCCCATACTGTAAATATCCGGCTGAGGTTGATTAACCAAAACTGTTATTAAAAACTTCCAGATCCTGATTTAATTCAAGCACGATTAATCATAGTACTTTTTTAACTTGACGCACACATTTAGCCTGAGATAACCTTAAGGAGAAATATGTGCACCTTCTATTAATCAATTATGAAGAAAAAGGGAAGGAGGAAGAGCAAGAGGAAGAAGACGGGAAGGAGGAAGAGATACAGGAAGTGGAACATATTCCTGCTATTGTTTAACCTCTAAGTAATCACAATCAATATATTTTAGAATTGACAGGAATTATACAGATTATAATTCATTTCAATACATACATTTAAAAAATATGAGTATTTAAATAAAATCAAATAGATTTAAATGCTTAAAAATAAACTCTACCATGATTCATTTCTGTGACTGTAGTACAATGTGTTGAAATGTTAAATATGACCTTATCTCTTCCACTTCTTATTGCAGATTCTTTCACTACTTCTTTGTTTATTTTATCTTTTTAATTTTTAATTTTATTCTAAAATGGAGCAAATGTCAAACACCTAATTCCCCAAGGATAAATAAAATATTCAAATTCTGTATCTGATTAAATAAAAAACGGATTCTCGCAAAAGTTTTGATATTTCATTTAATATATATTTTTATCTTCTGATTGCAAATGTCTCCAATAACTTGATTTGATCTTTCTTATATTAAGACACATCAAATCATTAAAAACATTTTTTGTATTGCACATTGTTACTGATTCTCAAATATCTTTACTAATTTTTTTTTTTTCAATTTCATTCTTAAAAATACCACAAACCTGATTCCCCTCTGGGATAAATATGAAGTATTCTGATTAGGGATGCTCCGATCGCCATTTTGGGGCCGATCGCCGTTCTGATCGAGTGGGGGCCTATGGGGGTCTTCCATTTAAAGCAGTGTTTCTCAAACTTTTTCATACCAAGGACAACTTAACCAATAAAAAAACACTCGCGTACCACCTAACTCCACAAATATAAAAAAACATCGTTTTTCTAGAACAGATTACAAATCGCCTGAAAATGGTACAAACAAATGGTAACATGTGTGATGAAGGTGTTGCGCTGGGCTATATCATGCAATCAAAAGTGAAACTTAACCTCGCTCCATTACGGAGATATTCCCGCGAGAGTGCAGAAAACTTAAATTAATTTATTTATTTCAAATGTGTAATTTGAATGTGACATTTTACCAATATACTCACGGACCACCAGTGGTCCGCGGACCACACTTTGAGAAGCACTGATTTAAAGTGATTTTTTCACTGGCGCTTCCACAAACAATAACCAACATCATTATTACATTCAAATGAAGTACATTACTCAAGTTCACATTAACTTTGGAGAATAACACGGGAGAAATGAGCGGTTCACCCTCTCTCCTGACAGCCGGTCCCTATCCGTCTCATGCAGCTCACTGATGCAGTAACGAGTGGCCCGACAGTGAAGAATAAATATATGTATAATAGTTTAGCTTGTTCCAGAGGTAGATAAAATGTGTGTTAGGTATAACTCTTAGTGGGTGTGTTGCTCCGCTCACCGGTTCATCACAACAGGTGGAGCTGCAGGATTTCTGCTTCACACACGTTGCATACCGATACGACTGGTTAAGCCATTTTGGAGAGCTTGTTTTGCCGCGCACAGAGAAAAGTGTCATGTATTTTACATCGTGTGATCGGCTCTCCTGATCGGCCTCTATAGAGAGCACCGATCGATCGGCAGAGAGTGAATATCGGACGATATCGATCGGAGCCTCCATAATTCTAATTAAATTAAAAAAAACACAATGCTTTTTTAAATCCCTCTTCATGCACCTGTTGCCTACATAGGGCTTGAATCAGATGTATGCTGCTGGGTTTATGTCTTTTTGTAATTCTGGCACAACAACTTCCTTCGGGATAAATAAATCTTATCTTATCTTATGTAAAATCCATGGTGTCGTTCCCTGAGAGTCAGAGGAAGGGCTCTGTAACGAGCCGCTCTATACAGCTGATGTATTGACAGCTGTACGTTGTAATGCATTGGACGGGGTCTATTGACATTGCAATATCAGAGGGACGTCCTGCGGTCGGGAGGCTTTCCTTCTTTAGAGAGGAACCAACGACCTTGCTGAATTCATATTCTGCTGATAGAGCTTCACTAGCTTGCGAAATTGAACCTGTGTTATAAAAGAAAAGCATACAGGGTGACAAGCAAACAGTGTATGCGTGTGATTGATTTAGCCATTAATCTCAGCTGTTTGCTGTGTGTGTGTGTGTGTGTGTGTGTGTGTGTGTGTGTGTGTGTGTGTGTGTGTGTGTGTGTGTGTGTGTGTGTGTGTGTGTGTGTGTGTGTGTGTGTGTGTGTGTTTAAAGAGCCTCTGTGCACACATGGATAAGACTCCTTGTGTTTATCGGCTGCCTCCCTCACCCTGCCTCCCTCCTCCCGAGTCTCCTCTTCTATTGATCGGCATACACAGCAAACAGCGAGTCTCCCACACAGGGGGGGGGGGGGAAGTGTCAGGTCAACTAAAGAAGCACTGCGACCTCTGACTACAAGAAATACGTCGATTGCTCTCTGTTTTTTTACAGATAGGATCCACTTTTAAAACTGGTTTACTCCAGTGAAGTAAAGGAAAAAACTACTTTCACTCCTCCAGACACATGCAAGATGTTGGAGCAAAAGTAGGGTGGTCAATGGGTGTTAACGCGCTACAACGGCCATTTCCCTTTAGGAGAAACACACTGCAGAACAATAAACTATGCAAATACAAAAACACAAATGTTCCAAAACAGATGAAGATGTTTCTGAAGATGCAGCACGTTTCTCCTAATGGAAATGTTGAGGGCTGTTGTTGTCTGTTCGCATCTGTCAGCCACTGTACAAGAGACTAAATGTTCTATTTTTAGAACTGGTTTCCTCCAGTAAAGAAAAGGAAAACCAGCTTTGCTAATATCATGCATGTGTCAGGGGGGTTGGGAAAAAGTTGTTTTCCCCATTCACTGGAGAAAACCAGTTTTTAAAATTGACCATATCTGAAAAAAATGGAGGGAAATGAGCCCTAAGACATCTAAATGACTCCCTCGTAAGTCAATGGTTTTCTGAATATGTTTTGGTTGTTAGCCTGAAATAAGGTCTACGGTTAACAAAAGCTGAAGAGATTTTGTTCTACGACATAAATTACGTCACTCAATACCCCACTGGTGAACTTAGTGTCTAAATGAGACGACTAAACCTCATCACGGCCAACATTAGCCACCGTTAGCTTAGCGGTGGTGACGTGAAGTCATGTGACCGTGCTGTAGTTCCTTTATAGCCCAACATTAGCCTCCTTTAGCTTAGCGGTGGTGACGTGAAGTCATGTGACCGTGCTGTAGTTCCTTTATAGCCCAACATTAGCCGCCTTTAGCTTAGCGGTGGTGACGTGAAGTCATGTGACCGTGCTGTAGTTCCTTTATAGCCCAACATTAGCCACCTTTAGCTTAGCGGTGGTGACGTGAAGTCATGTGACCCTGCTGTAGTTCCTTTATAACCCAACATTAGCCACCTTTAGCTTAGCGGTGGTGACGTGAAGTCATGTGACCGTGCTGTAGTTCCTTTATAGCCTAACATTAGCCTCCTTTAGCTTAGCGGTGGTGACGTGAAGTCATGTGGCTATGTTGTAGTTCCTTTATAGCCTAAAGTTGCTAACTTCCAGGTCGGACTACATAAATACACCCTCCCTGCACCACTCTATTGGCTCCTCTGCTCATGGGTGTTAGCAGCAGCAGAGGTATTTGACCGGGAACATAAATGTCCAATCTGCCCCCGAGGGGAGGATGTCTTGCTGCTAAATTCTAATTCATGTACATATAAATAACTGTCGGTGGCACTGCTAATTGGATTAAAAGGCTCGGTAGAGGAGAGACGGAGGAGAGGGGGAGTGAAGGCAGCATGACGTGATTTACAGCATACAATTATTGTCCTGTAAGCAAAGCTAAGGGAGCACAATCTGATCAAAGGAATACTATTTATTTTGTATTTAATTCAAGTTTTAGTCATAGTACATTCTCAAAATGCAGCCACATCTTCTATTTGACTCAACTGCAAACAGGCATTAGAGAATGCCTGTTTTTTTTAATGATATTTTAGTGACTCCTTTTACTGTGTTCCTACTCTGGTTAATTTCAGTTACTTCACATTTTCTTCCTTTGATAATTGTTAAGCTGCTGTAAATTATTCTCTTATGTCAGTAAAAAAAAAACTACTTTTTTGATTTTCTGAAGCTTCAGTGTTTCCTAACAAGGCGGTTGCTAACAAGTGTCATCATAGCCAACATTAGCCTCCTTTAGCTTAGCGGTGGTGACGTCATGTGACCTTGCTGTAGTTCTTTTATAGCCCAGCATTAGCCTCCTTTAGACTTAGCGGTGGTGATGTCATGTGACCTTGCTGTAGTTCTTTTATAGCCCAACATTAGCCACCTTTAGCTTAGCGGTGGTGACGTGAAGTCATGTGACCGTGCTGTAGTTCCTTTATAGCCCAACATTAGCCTCCTTTAGCTTAGCGGTGGTGACGTGAAGTCATGTGACCGTGCTGTAGTTCCTTTATAGCCTAACATTAGCCTCCTTTAGCTTAGCGTAGTGACATGAAGTCATGTGACCTTGCTGTAGTTTCTTTATAGCCTAACATTAGCCTCCTTTAGCTTAGCGTAGTGACGTGAAGTCATGTGACCTTGCTGTAGTTCCTTTGTAGCCCAAATTAATATTAGCCTCCTTTAGCTTAGCGGTGGTGATATGAAGTCATGTGACCGTGCTGTAGTTCCTTTATAGCCTAACATTAGCCTCCTTTAGCTTAGCGTAGTGACGTGAAGTCATGTGACCTTGCTGTAGTTCCTTTATAGCTCAACTATAGATGTATTATTGTGCCAATTGCATTAACACTTATAATGTGGAGATATCCTGCTTTCCAAAAGTGCAAGTGTAGGCTATCAGGAATGTCTCTTATTGGCTTTTTGTCAAGGGAGCCCTTTGCAATGCTAACTTCAGGATCAGCCTTCAAAAATACATAATCTCTGTTGGCAAGCGACTGAAGATGTCCAGTCAGCACAATGGAAACAACATGATATTTAGAGGAAATGGACTGTGGAGAATACAAGAGGCAGATCGAAGTCGAAATATGACTGAAGAAGATTGAGGATTGATTGTACGAAAAAAACTGCAGCACAAGATGCTAGGATGTAATGATTTGAAATGAGACAAAAACTGATGAGGGTATGTGGCGAGGAGAAGGAAAGGAAGTGTGAAGAAGTCTTACCTGGTTCCTGAGCAGCTCCTGTGTTTGAGGAGGAGAAGGAGGAGAGAAAGGAAGGGAGAAAACAGAAAGGGAGGTTAGCATTCAAGGCCCAAATTAAATAAAAATGCAGGCGCATGCATGTAAAACACAGGGGAAGTCAGGTAAGGGTGAAAAGACACTCATTCATGCTGATCCCACTCTGAAAAAAAGGAAATAATTTCAAAGACCAAAAAACAGACAGTTGTTGAAGTTGAAGTGTAAGGTTTTAACTTCAATCATGTTTCTACCAATGAGCTTTGATCAACACATTTCAAATGCCAAAATGTTATGGATTGCAAGTCGTGAGCAGAGGATTAGCTTCTGTTTACATCTTTCATCTGTATCTCGTTCCCTGTCACACGTCTACTGAATTATCTTCGGGAATACTTTTCAGAAAAACACACACCAAGACTCTTTACTGCAGCTCACAATAACGACTCCATTACCATCGCCTTTAATGGAGTTCTGGGATGACACGGGAGGAAAGTCAGCTCCATAAAAGTGTGAGAAACGACATTGGCACAGCGTGAGGTCGCCACACAAACACAGCAGGAGGTCACTTCTGCTCAACAACACATAACAGTTATAATCTTTGTGCTATGCTCCTAAGCTACGAGGCTGTAGTTATATATATTCAGAGACTATAAACATCGTTGGTTTGGTCTTCTCATTGGATGTGTAGACAATAAAAACACATATCATAGTACCATCCTTATCCTTGAACAACACCGCTTGAGAAAAATGCTCCTAAATGGAAACAGGAAGTGCAACAAATGTTTGCAGAATATTTGACGTTACTGCAAAATATATAAATAATAATAACTTTGTTAATTGAGTGACCACCCACATATTTCCATACCAATGATAAGGAGAGGAAACCCAATGTGACCTAAAGGAAATACTTGCTTCCCTGGGGTCAGTTTGTATGCTATGCTAAGCTAACAGACCGTGGTTTCATATTTAGGCGACAGACATGAGTCGTTTCAATCCTATCCAACCCCAAAAATGACAAAAATAAGCACATAAAATAGTAACAGCCTTTTGTTATCACCATAACTCGGTACAATTATTCAAATACAAAACAGGAAGTGCAAAAAAAATATGTGCAAAAGATTTGACCCAAGCTTTAGCTAACGTATATGATACGAATAATAATAACATAGAAGAGAATGTAAATAGTTAATTCAGTGACCACCAGCATATTTCCATACCAATGATAAGGAAAACCTAATTCCCAATGTCATCTAAAGGAAGAATACTTGACCATGCTTCCCTGGGATCAGTTGTTATGCTATGCTAAGCTAACAGACTGTGGTTTCATATTCAGACGACAGACATGAGTCGTTTCAATCCTATCCAACCCCGGAAGATGACAGCAAAACACAAAATTAAAACAGGCTCAACTGGGAGATGTAAATGAATTCCAGCGTTGCCTGGAAAGAGCTGTTTGGCCCTCAGAATACAGTCTGGCATACGTTGAGACCCCCGTCGATGAAGAACGTTTTTTCAGCCAAGTAAGCATCAGGATTCCAGCTACGAGGCAGATTCTGATTAGAAAACCTGTTTCCTCTTCAACTTTTGCCAAATTTCAATCATGGTGATATTCTAATTACCATTATCCTGAAGACAGAGAGGCAGAGATTGAGTGGGTGTGTGTGAGGGAGGGAGAGAGGAGTAAAAAGGGAGGCAGTGTTTAGCACGTAATCCGGGAAAATCTGAGGAAAATGCAGCGTGAAGATCAAGTTAAACAAAGAGTGGCATCGCAGCTCTTTTACACAGAAGTGTGTGTGATAGAGATGTTGAATCGTTGCCCAAGATTAAAGGCCTCAGTCCTCTCCAAACCGAATAGCTCGTATATGATGTTGGAAATATACATGTCCTTAAATTACAAGCTTCTGCATTCATTTTCAAACTATTTAATGGCCGTGGAAAATGTGTTTGGAGTACATACTTTGAACTACACATAGGCTGGTTGAAGCACCTGACACTTGGGGAATTGGCTTTAATGCTAGTAAATGCTAAATGCTAACCGTTAGCAGCTCAACAAACTTACAAGATAGAAAATATACTCTTTGTGGCAGGGTGTGAAAAAAAGTCCCAACAAACTGAAGTTCAGCGACTAAATACAAAGAAGTATTCAGATCTCAGAAGTAGAAGTACTAACACCACACTGTAAGACATCTAAGTAAAAGTCCTGCATTGGAAATGTTCTCAAGTATAAAGAGAACATTTAAGTAAAGTATTCAACGTAAAAGTGACAAATGCGAAAGCTAGCAGACATGCTAACGTTTACGTTGGGAAACATTGAGTGAAAGGCGGCAATCAGCTCAGTTCATATTTGTCTTCAAGATTATCCAAAACATCTCAGCGGTTGATGCCTCGATGAACCCAGGTCACCCAGCCTAACCCTAGAGCCGGTCAGAAGTGGTTATCTTGCTCCATATGGTGGTCACTATTGCTAAGAATTGTCATTGTTTTAATGTAATATCAAACTACAAACGTTATTGAGCCTAAATAAACATTTCAACCAGAACATGTAATGAGGTTTTGTAGAACTCCTTTGCTGAGATTGCTGCCATCTTGTGTTTTCACTGATTTCTGTATTGTGCTTTTGCTACCACAAAATCAAATCGAAATCAGGTTTTATTTATATAGAACATTTATAAACTATTTTTGGTCGAGCCAAAGTGCTGTATATATAATAAAAATAGCCTACAGTAGAGACACTTTACAGCTGATACAACAGCACAGATTGTTCAGAATATCAGATGGCGCATTAAGTGACAACATATGAGGACAACAGGTCAAAGTTAAGCAGAATGAAAGTTTAAGGTGTAGCAAAGCCAAACTGTAACGTCCTCAAATGTTGACGCGGGGTCTGAGGAGGTGTAATTACTCCCACCATTTGTAAAGCAAATCTATCTGAATCCAAACCTGAACTCGTAAAGCTTAAACTCTGGACTTTGAGCAAAGTATTTTCTTTTATTCACATCTGCAATCCTTATTCTTTCCAAGAGCAATCAAAGAGTTTAACTTGCTACGATCAACACAGTTTCCCACCAACATGAACACACTCTTTAAAGGGGATAATCCCTTCACAATTCAGTGTAAAACCTCTTGGTTCTGCTCAATTCTACCCCAAATCCAGGTCTAGCTTCAGTGTAAATATAGGGACACAGAAAATAACAGCCTTTAAACTCTCCTTCCTAAAGCTATAACGTGGAGAGCTCCTAAAGATAGCCGAGTAAGTCATAAAGTCTCCCAGCATAGCATCAGTTGTCTCCTGCTTAAGCATTCAGGTGCAGCAGCGTAACAAAGTGCTTCAGAGCCACACATTCAACCCGGACCACCCTGAGGTTCAGCTTCATGCAGTCTGATGGGCTGAAGGGAGGGGGCTTTGCTTTGGGGAGATTACACAGCAATAGGCGAGACATGGAGCAGCTCTCCCCATGTTAAGTAAATGGAGAGCGGGGCGAAGAATAACTGCACGGTCGCTTTGCCTTATGGGTCTTGTGGGAAGCTTTTCGCTATTCCACCCCGACCTACAACCTCCAGAGGTGAGGTTAAATGACAAGGACTGCAGAGATGCATTAAACATGAGTGGTTTGGACAGAGAGCCAGACGTTGGGCCACTCCTGAGATGATAGGAACATTAACCAGGGTTTCACCAGGGCCTGAGCTGCATTTAATGAAGGCCTCGGCACCTCCCGATGTCTCTGTTTGACTCTCAGCCAGAGCGCTAAGCAGCTCATGGAAAACATAGCACTGCTTTTTCTGGCTCCGGTCGACCGATGTTCTGCCTCTTCCTCTTTGTCTTCATTCAGTTTCTAGCCTGACATCTTGTTATAGTCTTTGATGTCAACAGTATATGTAAGATTTTATGTCAAAACAAAAACAGCAGCGTTTGAAATGTCACTAACGGCCCGTCCACACTACAGCTTCGACAGCTTCAAAAAAGGTTTCCAACACGTCTGCCCATTCACTTTGAATGGGGTGACGTCACGTTGCCTCGCTTTTCGCCGAACTGAATTGTGGGTAGCAGAGCAGAGCTTTCCTGGCGTTTCAGGCTGCAAAAGTTGAGCAATGTTCAACTTTTGAAGCTTCTGAAGCTTTCGGTGGAAGCGTCAGCCAATCAAACCGCTGCTTGTGTGTCAGGGGCGGGAGATTCATGTAAGGTTGTTGGTCGAGCTTCAGACACGCCCGCCGGCAAGCTTTTTTTGAAGCTGTAGTGTGGACGGGCCGTAATACTGTTAAAAAGTCAAAATGTAAACGCACATTTTACCTGAGCAGCTAGCTAAAGCAGAACTAGCAAAATGTTTCGTATTGTGTCGTATAAAGTCATATTCTACTCAACACAGCAGGTTGTACATGGCAACATTGCTAAAAAAAACTATTCAGATGAGAGAGAAATCACAAGCATTAGACACTGTGAAGAAACCTAGACGTTAAAACACCTATCAGAGCTGTAGGTTGTAAACATACGGATGAGGATTAGAGTCACATGTGAACAATTATAATATCGTTTTTCAGAAAATATCAGAAATTGAGAAAAAAGTCGTAATTCAGACTTTTTTTCAGAATTCAGACTTTGACACACAAAAATATGAAAAATCTAGAAAACAGATTCAACCACATATAACCTGACATACTGTGACGGCCCGTCCACACGGCGGCGTGCGTTGTCGCTTGCCGGCGGGCGTGTCTGAAACTCCACCAACAACCAATCACATGAACCTCCCGCCCCTGACACACAAGCACGCGGTTTGATTGGCTAGAGCTTGTACTGGCATATGATTCGATTGGCTGACGCTTCTGCCGAGGCTTCAAAAGTTAAACATTGCTCAACTTTTGCAGCGAGCCACGGCAGCAAATCTCCGCATCGCTTCCCACAATGCAGTTCGGCGAAAAGTGACGTCACCCCATTCAAAGTGAAGTTTAAAGCATCAAGACAAATTCACACCATTTCCGAGTCTTGTGAAGCTCAAATAAATATACAGCTGAGAACAGGACCCACCCTTGTAAGCATTATTAATAAAGTGACGTCGGTTGATTTTTTTACTCATGTGTTTGGTCTAAAAAACACACATAACAGCCCTTTTTGGCCTGGACTCTCTCCTCTTCTTTCTTGCAACACAATGACGACGGTGACTCCCTTGAACGCAGCACGACAACACGCTTCAAACACGCGTCATCTCCAAACGCAGCTCCTGCTTAATGGCGTGGAACACATTCAATGCCTATCAAAGAGGAACGTGGCTGGGATGGATGCACATGCTGACAACCTCCCACACACACACACACACACACACACACACACACACACACACACACACACACACACACACACACACACACACACACACACACACACACACACACACACACACACACACACACACACACACACACACACACACACACACACACACACACACACACACACACACACACACACACACACACACACACACACACACAGAGAGAGAAGCCCTGCAGTCAGTTTAAGTATAGCGAGCAATAATGTGTTGATTAAATCTGTGATCAGCTGCCTAAGGGCCATGAAATTGGACATGATGAGTGTGGCACATTAAAAACTAATTATCAATAGCACAGATCCTATTGTCTTTCTTTTAAAGCAGTCACAGCAGTAAATCAAGTGTGGAGAATGGAACTATGTGCTCTATCACAATGAGCTCTGGGGTTACAACCAACCGTACCTGGATGCTGGTTGCTTCAAAGCGTCGTGATAAAATAGGAATCTATTATTTACTGCCTGTAGCACTCGATTATTGTATTACAGGCGTGTGGCAAGATGCCAAAATATGGCAGGGAATCAAGCTGCTTCCCCTGTGATGCTTCTCTGTTAAAAAAAGTAGACTAGGAAAACTTATTTAAATGAACCTGACTTTCCATCCGTACATGACTGCATCTTAGTTAGTGGAAAACACCATCAAATCTTCATTCCTTTCCTTTTCCGTAGAGGCCTGTCTGAGCCGATGTTCAATCGTGTTATTTCTTTGACATGAAATTAGTTCAACTTGAGCACCAACTATTGGCTCGTCCAGCACCAAGATCTGCACAAACCCAAGTTATTGCACAAGATGTCCTACGTGTGTCATATTATTTTTAATTCACTAAACGTTCTCATGGTGGTAGCAACAAGTACCTATTCATTCAAACCATTTAAGATAAGATTTACTTCATTGATCCCAACTTGGGAAATCTTTGCGTTGCAGCAGCATACTATGTGGGATAATGAATATGCTATAATCATGTCTGGTTAATGCTCTAGGACTTGTAGTTTTATATAATGTATGACCGCATTCTTCCATTGAAAAGCCAGAATATAGTTGTCTGCTCTCTTATTGAATATTACAGAATGGCTTTGGTGGCTAAGCTAACATCTCATGTAATACAATTTACACACGGCATCTATTGCACGTCTGTCCGTCCTGGGAGAGGGATCCCTCCTCTGTTGCTCTCCCTGAGGTTTCTCCCATGTTCCCCTTTAAACTGTGGGGTTACTCTGGAAGTGTTTCCTTGTACGATGTGAGGGTTTAAGGACAGATGGTTTAAGGACAGAGGGCCTAAGGACAGAGGGTCTAAGGACAGAGGGTGTCGTATTGTCATACTGATATTCTGTACACACTGTGAAGTCCACTGAGACAAATGTAACATGTGTGATATTGGGCTATATAAATAAACATTGATTGATTGATTGATACGAGACACTTCAACCTTATTCAATCCTTTATTTATGGTGCCAAACGTTGTCGAGCGAAGCTGAAACAAAGATATCTTTATGGAGAAATATCCATCAGACAAGACTCCTTGGTACGGAAACGGCACTGTTGTTTTTGTGAGGGATTTTCCCGCTTGTTAAACAACGACGTAAGCGTTGACGTCATGACGCGGCTCCTCTCCGGCTCTGATTGGTTGGAATGTAAACAGGCTCTTAGGTTCACGAGTCTTACCAACAGAAAAACAAACTAGCACCACACAGAATGGAGAACCTTTGAGATTTTCGAGCATTAGTTCAACTGAAATATGAGCAAAGGACAAAGTCAGGTAACGTCGCTCTAAAGACAAAGAGTGCATAGGGAAGAGGACACTTCTGCCCATCTTTTGCATTAAGCATACTTTCAAGATGGCACCTGCTGCGGTTGCGTAGTCTCCATCACCGTGGGACAGAATATGCACTCCTCACAGAAAGGATTGAACTGAACTGTAAACAAGCTTTCATTTGATGTAACCTACAAGGTATAAACATCGCCTTTTTTCCTTCTCTACTTCCTCTTCCCTTTTTCTCTCCCCTAACCCCCGGCTGTCTCTGCGACCCGGCGATTAAAGCGCTGTATGCTGTCCTGAAGATAAGACCCCTCCTTTCCCTCCAACACCAATGGCAGAGTCCTCAAGGCAAAGGGAAATAAGTCCTGGGGAAATGTCCCAAATACCCAAATCCTCAACATTCGCCACGTCATGGGTGGTGGCTGAATACACACGACGAATATCTTGACTCTGAACAGATACTCCTGCATTTTTACGGTGGATAAGAGCAGCCAGAGAAACGAGCAAAAGTAATACCGCTCAGCTCATAACAGTGTAACGTTATGCATCAAGGGCCCTTTTTATGACTCAAATCCAACAGTCTGGAGTGTGTGTGTTTACTGTACCATCTGCTGGATTGTGTACACTTAGCACTGAAATGTAGGACAAATGCTGGTGCTCAAATGTGGATAAGCGTTGTTTCATGAGAGTCTCTACCGTCTAAATATCCATCCAGCTGCCATAAAGGAGGAAATAATACAGCGCAGGTTATTGCACTGGGAGTAATTTGATATCATTATCTTACCATTGTTTCCTCCAGCTAAATTAAACCCTGCTTTACTACATGTCCATCCATCCATCCATTTTCCACCACTTATCCAGCGTTTTGTGGAATGGGAAGCAGTTCAAGCAGAGGGCCTAAACTTCCCTCTCCCTGGCCACATGAACCAGTTCTGCCTGGGGGATTTCAAGGGGCTACGAGGCCACCGTGGAGATATAATCCCTCCACCTTCTCCTCGATATTCCCCACGGTCTTCTCCCAGTTGGATGTGCCTAGAAAACCTTCCTTGGGAGGCGCCCGTCCTCACCAGGTCATTGGATGTCGGAACTTCTCTGTATTTGGCCAGCAGCAAACCTCCGCTTGTATCTGCGATCTTTCCGTCATGACCCCTCGTTCATGACCAAAGTTGAGAGTAGGAACGAAGATGGACCGGTAGATCGAGAGCTTTGCCTTCTCTGACTTGGTTGTCTCTTCAACGGTAAACCTCTCATTAGAGATGTCCCGATCCGATCACGTGATCGGGGATCGGAGCCGATTACGTGATTTTCAAAAGATCGGAATCGGGAGAAAAAAATCGGGGATCGGGATTTAATTTTTTTTTTTTATAAATACTTGTTTTACATTTTGTATTCAATGTTACAAAACAAAAATGCCCATGTTCAAGTCTTAAAGTCATCCTGAGGCCTTAGTTTTGGTTTCAAATTACACAACATCATGTATGTGTTGCTTCTTTGGGGCTTGTTTTCATAGACCTGCTTATTTCTCTCAAATCTGGCAACAGAGTGGGTGCAGTGTCTAATTGTAGCAGTAAGCTAACGAGTACTGATAAGCTTTATTTTGTTTTGATCCAATGCTGCACAACTGAACTGATCCAATGCTGCTGTGAAAGAAAGAAGCTATATCCATGTTGGATAGAATATACAATTTAAATAAAAAAATAAACTTAAGGGACAACTTGAATGCTTTTTTTCTTTTTTTTTCTTTTAATGCATTGCATAAAGATCGGATCGGGAAAAATCGGTATCGGCAAATTGTCAAAATCAAATGATCGGAATCGGATCGGGAGCAAAAAAAGGTGATCGGGACATCCCTACCTCTCATTGCTCTGATTATCCATCTCACACTCCATTGTCCCGTCACTTTAGCACCAGAAGACCCAGAGGTGCTTGAACTCCTTCCGTTGAGGAAAGGATTAATTCCCAACCTCGGAGAAGTTAATTTCTTACAATTTGATTTCAAAGATAATAATTGTGCTATTCTTTGTTTTTCTTCAACGCTTTGTTTAGTTACAATTATTCTTGGGCTGAAGGCCACAGACTCTAGACCATTTGGGAAGTTTTATGAGAGAGACACATCTTTGGTTTAGTCTTTGGAATCTTTTGACAATAAGAAAAGAAGCACCAGCTTTATCGTTGAAAACCATCACTTATCGAATAGGAAACAGGAATTGCAAAGAAATGTGTGCAGATAGATTTGACATAAGCTCTAGCTAGAGTCATAAGGTGTAAAATGATCATACCTTCCAGAGTAAGATCCAGTGACCCCCCATATATTACCATAACATCCACTCAATGAAGGAAATGATAAAGGAGAGGGAAACGTAATCCTCAATGTTCTCTAAAGGAGGAAATACTTGGCCGGGTTTATCTCTGGGGTCAGGCAGGGTCCACAGCCATTAATTTTAAATGAGCAGAATGGATTTGTGGTAATGGAAACCCAACGGCTGCAGACAGCATTGGGACTTGTCGTGAGGACACCAAACGGTGAGGGTGTGATAACCTGACCGCTCGACTGTAAGAAGTGGGAGAACGTTTTTGAGTTTTTTGCCCCTTACGCAATATGAAAGCCTTCAGTGTTATTCATTAGGGAGCTTTTGGTTCAACTGAGGCGATATCAAGATCTCCTCCTTATGATGGAGAAAAGTTTGGGCCCCAACTAGGTAGCAGTGCATGTTCTAGGACTGCAATGGTTAATAAATATTGATGAACCAGCATTTCCAACCCGGTTTCACAACAAAATGTGAAATAGCTACGTTGGTCTACACGGTAAGACGTAGTATATTCACAAATAACTAGGGCTGTATCCGAATATTCGTTCGTTGGAGTACTATTCGGGTTTCAATTTCGTTATTTGGATATTCGTTTTGTTTCTTTTTTCCCCGTTTTTTTTTTTCAAATTGAATTTATTGAAATCTCCGATATCAACGTAAGAGCTTGTGCCTCTTCGGGGGGTGCCAACACTGAACGTTATTGTTTACTTTCTCCGTCTTTATATGTAGATATTACTTTTCTCCATTAATCTCCGTCACATTGTTTCCATAGCAACAACAACAACTTCCTGTCAACAGCGATACCTCTCCTTCAAAATAAAAGCATGTCCATAAATAGGAAGGAATACACAACTGCAACGAAAGTAACAACCACAATGTGATATCCTTTTCAATTTCAAAGAACACAAAGCGGGTTATACATTAACAAATAACTATAAAACAACAATACTGTAGAATAACAAAATGAATGTGGTGAATAAACCAAAATACACGTGTTGAAGCGGTTCGCTGCTGATTACTACTATCTTTATAAATGTTCCACTAAAAATAATTCGGGTGGGCGCCATGTTTTTTTTTTCTCATGGTAAAGTTTTCGATTACGTGCCATGGACACCGGTCATTAGAAATGAATAGGAAACATATTGTATCAGTGTCACGTTTTGAGAGGGTTATTTGTGAATATACTACGTCTTGCCCTGTGGACCAACGTAGCTATTTCACGTTTTTTTGTAAGACTGGGCATTTCTTAAGGTGTTTTTGTTGGTTATTCTATAATAAACAGCAACATATACTCAGAGAGAGAGAAAGGTGGAATGCAAGCAAAAACCAAATAGCATATCATGGCTGCCGGGATGCCCCTGAGGAGTCAACATACATTTGAAAACTGCTGAAAAGAGTCTGTGGTGCATTCCCAGAAGACAACAGCCACTGGGAATTCAGAAGGTATCAAAAGGGACAACACCAGCACACATTCAGGAAAGCCCAGGGAAATATGGCCTGTCCAAATCAATCGGGGATATTTGAGGATGTGGTTTGCTTCCCTACTGTAAAAAAATGATATAGAATAAATGAAAGATTATTACTTTTTATAGTAATTTATTTATAATGTTGTCTTTTAAGTCCCCTATATGTGAAGTATCTATCTCCACGACCATGCTTTATTCATCATCTATGCTAACATGTTATTGTTATCTAAGGAATTGTAATTAGGTAAGGCATACATGGAGTTGGAGATGTCGGGTAAACTCTCTGTTTTGGTCAAAATACTCACTTTTAAACTTAAAACTCATCTCATTAGGTCCTCATTAAGCACAATGGCAACTGGTCATGCCTGTAAACAAATAGGTGGGAAAGAGCAATTGCAATCGTAGTGGTTTTTTGATGGACATGTCAGGAGGGCTGTTTGTGTTGATAAGAAATATGTTAAGATATGCGATACCTGCGGGTAAATAAAAGCTATTTTCTGGTGTTAAACTGCCCATAATCGTACTTTGACAATGTGTGACTAACAGCAGGTAGTGTGGAGTTTATAAATGCTACTGTCACTTTCCAAAAATAAATAAAAAGTTTTGCACATTAGTTTTTTTTAGACTTTAACAGTAATGGCTGTTTTCACTTCACATGTAGCCTGTTCACACCCTGCAAACTGTGACTGTGAGAAACGTACTGAAAAATATGTTCACAGCGTCACATAGTTCCCATATGCCACCATACGGCAGGCCATTATATGAGACATTGTTTGGAGAGTGGTAGTTTCTATTTCCAAGAAGACCGGAGCAAAGATTGCACCTTTAAAATTGTCTGTAACTTTTCAAATGAAACGCTTTAGAGAGTAGACATTATGTTATCCAATGGTGCGTTTACTTGGTCACTTTTCTGAGAAACAAACATGGTGTCTTCCAATTAAATCTGAGCTTGAATTTGTGCTGAAATACATTCTCTTAGTCCCATCTGTACATGAAGTAACATTGTTTTTGTCATCTTGAAATAAGCAGTAAAGTTGTTTAGCTAATTTGTTTTGGTACTCGATAACTTGAACCTTTTACCTTTGTAACTGGTTTTAATGTCCATCCATCTGTCTTTTATACCAACCTGTTTATCCCGTGATAGAACGCAAAATTGCCAGAGTTTATCCCAGCATGCACTGCGTGAAAGACGGATATCGTGTGTCTATTTTGTTGTTGTTATTCCCAACCCTGAATGACCGAGATTTGCACTGAGGCAGAAATTGCACGCTGACCCTTTGCAGTCCTCAGGTAATGACTGTATAATAAATGTTTTCCTGTGGGTGGTGGTGGTGGTGGTGGGGGGGGGGGGGGGGGGGGGGGGGGGGGTATAATGCAGGAGTTCTCTAGATTAAAATGGCCCACTTTGAGCAATGCAGCTCAGAGGCTATTACACCAGAGCGCCATTCCCTCCTACCCTGCTTTTCACTTAATTGAATCAGCCAGTCCCCATATCAGATATTCCTTAACGGAATACTGAAACCTTTCCACCCTTTTCCTAATACCATTAGGGGAAGCAGGAGAGCAAGATGGATGCTGTAATCCTGCTGCTTCAGAGCGCACAAAGGGAGAGTGTGCCCTGCAGGAAGACATTAGCCACAACGTTCACCATTCAGCCACGACAGTCTCCCTAGCAAACGACTTAAAGAGCCACCATAACGACGGCTCATTGCCCGTAAACAACCTTGCATGTGAATACCGTAAACAACAGCTAATTGCTCTGCTTGTTACAGGGGGAAGTGAGAATCCCTGCAACATGTTACAGTCCGCAGAACCTTATTTCCATCATGTCTACTCCATTATTTTACAGTCCACATGGGTCCGGTGGCCATCTGTTGGTGAACTCGGCAGATATGCAGGAATGCACGTCCAATTTGACACAATGCTGGTGCAGGGGAATGAGGAGGCTTCCTGCTGCTGAGGTATTCTTATTCCTCCACCTATGTTCTGCTGTGTCAAACTGAGCTAAGCTAAGGTGAGGTCCATTATTTCTGGCCAGCTCAGGCGCGAGCTAATCCTCTTATTTGGGAGGTCAGCGCCAATCATTATACAGAGGGGTGCCATTACAGTGCACACTCCAGCGAGCAGCCTTCCCCTTACATAAATATATGACTCCAGGGACTGCTGTGACTCTGCTCTAATTCATCCCTCCTGCTTCTTAGCTTTTTTTTTATTCCTCTCTCAACTTTCCCCTCTCTTATCTACAACCTCCTCGACCCTCTTTTTACCATTTCCCAACCTTTCAGTACCCTTTTTCCCACCCTCGTTCTTTTTTTCAGGATGCCCAGAGTGGCGTATAATTGAATCTGCAGAGAATGCATGAGCAGGAACAATTATCTCAGCCTCTCAGGATGTGGATATAGCTGTACAGTAGGATGGACAGAAGATATGGGCAGCAGAACAAAGAGAAACACACAATGCTGTTCCCACAAAACCACCGACCGCTGGGAAACTGTCATTTTGGATTCTGTCTTCGCTGTCTTTCTGTCAAGCTTGCCAACAACATTATGAACCTCTCAAACATGATGGTATCACATATTGTCCATAGGTAAGACAAGTGGAGTATCATATTGTTGGAGAGTGAGTCACATCTATTACTACTACTACTCACAATATGGTCTGAGATATGTCACTGTAGTGAGAAGTAATAAGGGAAGCGATAAGGTATTTTGGAATCAAATTCAATGGCAATCCACTCAACAGTGTTCAATACATTTGACTAAAAACACTTAAAAATGGCAATGTGATGATGGAACAAGAGAAACGGTCATCAGAGACATGAAGACGTGTCCACAGCTGGCCCTTCAAACATGAACAAAGTGGAGTGAGCTACTACTATTAATTAATGAAGTTAGATTGAAGGAATCTTTTGTGCACCAGTCAATCCACACATGTTACTCCTAGATAGAATGTACTTAAAGCTGGGGTAGGTAAGTTTGAGAAACTGGTTCGAGATACACTTGTTGTTATATTCCATGGAATGCTCTTAACATCCCGATAGCAATGAATATCTGAAGTGCTTTGACAAAAAATACATAAAAACATCTCATCTGTGGAAGCCGTGGCGCTGTAAAAAGCACGACCAATCATCTGAGCCGGCCCGGCTAAAGTAACTGGATGGCCTACCTGCCTGTCAGCCTTCGATCTGTGCTCAAACTTATCTCGTGCCCTCATTGGTCATGAGCGCGTTCGTGTGTGTTGGAGGAGGGGCTCTGTGAGGAAGTGGCAGATTTTTTCCGGCTGTGTATTTTTTAATTCTGGCACACTCGAGCTGGTTTCTCCAAAATGACCTACCCCACCTTTAAGGGTCTTTAGTGATTGTAATGTAATGTTAAAAGTCTGTTTCCTTGTGTCTTGTTTTCATATTTGTCATTTTTGATGTTGCAAATGGAGCTGCCGTGTTGCAAGAAACATTTGAGTCTTGATCTGACAGCAAAATATTATCGTATCAAATCGAATTGGAACGCATTAATTCATATTAAATGGTGTCGTATCGTAATGGACCTCATCATATCTTATCGACTTTTTATCCTGGAAAAAGAGTTCAACATTTGTTTAAATATTGTAATCTCTAACAAACAAACGGACTCACCGACCCTGAACTAGCTAACATTGAAGTCCCTCTATCTGCACCGTTAGCCGGCTAAAAAAGCACCAAAGGAAAAAAGGCCCCAGCCATATTTTGGAGTCCTTAATTATTGGACTGATCACAGGCAGTAGTTCATTTAGTGTCAGTGTTTATGCAGTTTAATTGCATGATAAAAAAGTGTTTATTAGCCGAAGTGGCGTCCACAACCTTCAAGTCCAGATGGGACGGCAGCCTGTTGTGATACCACACATTAATACAAAATAATAAAAACAGCCCCTTGCTCTTGCACAGGCTGTTATATAAGTGCAACAATGCTTGACTCTTCTTAATTTATGAATATGTAAAAAAAAAAGGGCAAATTAAAAAGCAACACTTTTCTTCCAGGGAAAGCTTCCCTTCTGTCCGAATGTTCTCGTGTGGAGCTGACAGGGGCAAAGATGAACCATAAATACTTCATAAATACCAATTACCTTAAGAAGTAGGCATGAAGAAAGAGCCACTATTTCAGCCAATTATTAGTCTTCCCTCTCAAAGGGGGGGGGGGGGGGGGGGGGGGTGGGGATGACTCCTTCCTTTCAAGCCTCCCACTGAAAGGAGAAACCTCTGTCATGTTGCAGAGCTTCAATAATGTTTCCCTCCACCTTCATGTCAGGGATGAAAGAGCCCACATGTCCTTTGAGTGAAACCCCCGGAGGACTTAACATGCATCAATAACATTTCCATCCTCCAAGATGTTTAAGACGACACATTATCTTCTCACTTTGAGGCTGCGCTCACATCCTGGGACTTTTATTTACCCCAAACTCAAAAGGTGCTTCCAGAGATGGAGATAGAGACGGAAGAACAAAAGAAAGCAGACGGAGGGAGAGGCAACGCAGACATTGTGGAGGGAGTCGCTGCTTAAAATAGGACAGCTGCCTCTTGAAGGAGCCATCATTCTTCAGATGGGCAGCCTGTCTTCATTTCAACCCTCGGCAAAGCACACAGGGCTTAACACAGTTACGTCGGCGGATTTGCTGCACTTGAAGGTGGCAGCAATTCCTCAGACTGTAGGAGAAAAGCCACCCCCCCAAAAAAGCTTTAACAAGTTCAGCTGAGGTGATTTCGGCCCCGCCTAGATTTCAGTTAAAGTTCTACGTCATTGCAAATTAGACTTTTATGTTTTGATGAAATAGCGATGAACCAGCATTTCTTCAAGGTGGGGTGGGTACGTTTGAGAAACCGGCTCGAGATAGACTTTTTGTTATATTCCATGGAATGCTCTTAAAATCCCGATAGCAATGAATATCTGAAGTGCTTTAACAATAAATACATTAAAAAATATCATCTGTGGAAGCCGTGGCGCTGTAAAAAGCACGACCAATCATCTGAGCCGGCCCGGCTAAAGTAACTACCGTAATTTTCGGACTATAAACCGCGCCTTTTTTCCGATTTTTCGACGCTGCGGCTTATATAACGGTGCGGCTAATCTATGGATTTTTACAGCTAACGGCCACCACCTTTAACTCTATGGGCTCTATGGCCGGTCCGCGCCCCCCACCTTTAAGCGGCAGGCTCCAGCAGGAAAAGCTGGAGGCCGGAAAAGAGTGAGACAGGTAGCGCGCAAAAGTAAAAGTGGAACCGAGAGTGGTACGAGAGACAGAACGAGAGCAAGACAGACAGACATTACGAGAGCGAGACAGTTTGTCCCCGTACCACTGGTTGAAAACCACTGCTGTAGATCACTGCCGGTACGTGCGCTGGGAGCGCACCGTTTAAGTTTGAAAGTTGAAAAGTTTGTGTGTCTGAAACGCTATGTGATACAGTACAGTTTACACAGCACATGTTCTGGAGCTACTATTGCACTGCGGCTTATAGTCCAGTGCGGCTTATAGTCCAGTGCGGCTTATAGTCCAGTGCGGCTTATAGTCCGAAAATTACGGTAGATGGCCTACCTGCCTGTCAGCCTTCCATCTGTGCACAAACTTATCTCGTGCCCTCATTGGTCATGTGCGCGTTCGTGTGTGTTGGAGGAGGGGCTCTGGAAGGAAGTAACAGATTTGTTCCGGCTGTGTATTTTCAAATTCTAGCGCACTCGAGCTGGTTTCTCCAAAATGACCTATCCCACCTTTAAGATGTTTTTTGTTACTCTGCCAGTACACAACGACAATTACCTCAGCTGGATTGTAAAGACCAAACCGAACAAAGTGTACCACAGTCCTGCCGTGATGCCCCAGAGGAGCCATTTGAAAACTGCTGAACAAACGTAAGTCTGTGGTTCATTCCCAGAAGAAAACAGCCACTGGGAATTCAAAAGGTAGTCAACAGGGAGCAAACCAGCACTTTCAGGAAAGCTCCGGGGAAATATAGGCCGTCTAAATACATTGTGATGTTTTTTGAGATGTTGTTTGCATCCGCTTCCCTACTGTAAGAAATCAAATACAGTAAAACAAGGAACAGCTAAGTTGAAGGCTGAAACCAATGTTAGGTATCAATAGAAAATACTGTTCTTTTTTAAAGTGGACCTATCATGCTATATTTGAATAATCTAGTGTAGGACCATACCTATATAAGGCATATTTAAACTTTTTATTTTTCAAAATACCAAACAGATCATGCATTTTAGCCATTCCTCATGTCGCTCAATGTAACACGGTCTTTGCATGGGCTGATTATGTGAGAACAGCACCATCTACAGGCCTGGCATATGTACTACAGCGTCTCCAGCGCTTTCCAGCGGCAATGTCCGTGGCTGTCTCCTCCTGATTGGTGGAGTTGGACCAATAGCCGTAGCGCCACTTCTGTGATGTCATAGAAGTGTTCAAATCTGGATCAGTCTGTATCAGATCCGTTGCAGCCCCTTTTTAAGAGATTTGGGTATGGATGGAAATAGAGAGGGTTGTGTTTTCTGACACTTGGTGAGTTCCCTGGAACACCGGGGACACATATTCATATAGAAAAGACGTACAAAAGTGCATTTTTTTTTTGCATGATAGGTCCCCTTTAAGTGAAGAAACTGTCTCTACGTCCATGTTTTTCCTTTCACTCACTAGGCAGGGAAATGTCTTTATATTAATTCCATCAATGATCTGTTGCTCAAACTGAACCTGAGACATTGTACCTTGAGCAGAGGAAGTCGTTTTTGCTCCAAAGTTGGATGTTTTTCTCTAAGTGGCCTCCCACATGTTGCATTAAGCTGATGACATTCACCTACAAAGCAGTGATTATGGGAAAAGGTTAGCAGATATTGCATTTCCCGGTCCCTCACCATGATAAGAATGACTCATCACATACAGTCACAATGGAGATGTACAGTAAGGATTGTATTTGCGTCAGCTTGACCGTGAAACACGCACATGCTCCACAGAAGGCGGGCAGAAATAAAGAAAACCTCGCACATGGCAACATAATAATTTCTTCTGAACACCCACACACTTTACTTTCTTCCACTGAGAGCAAACTACCCCAAGAAGTACAGTGAACCTTCAGATATGCAACCCAGAAAGATGGGGCTTTAACATTCTGGGTATGATATCTCTTCAGACCTGACCGCCTAAAAAAAGGCAGTTAAATACTCTGGGCTTCAGAAACCCAATGGCTCTTTGAAGAGGGGAAATCTCCACCTCCTCTTTGAGTGAGGTTAATTAGATCATTGACATTTTGCTTGTGGCACCTGCTGGCATTAAGTGGAAAAACATTATGAAGCTTTGAACCCTTACTTAAGAAAAGCCAGGTCCACTTTTAGCTTAGCGCCCCTTGGGGAAGCTGCAGAGCGGATAGAAAAACAACATTTTCACATCTCAATCTGGTAACAATTCCGAACATTTTCAAAGAAATTAGATGAGGCGTAGTCAAGCCAGAACCTTACTATTTATTTGATGGCTTCCACAGGATTGTTGACACCCACCTGGATCCATCTTATTATTTCATTTCATTTCAAACCTTTATTTAGACAGATTGGTCCCTTGAGATCTGTTAAATATGATCTGTCTGTCTATCTGTGTGTCTGTCTGTGTGTCTGTCTCTGTGTCTGTGTGTCTGTCTGTGTGTCTGTCTATCTGTCTGTCTGTCTGTGTATCTGTCTGTCTGTCTGTCTGTCTGTCTGTCTGTCTGTCTGTCTGTCTGTCTGTCTGTATGTCTGTGTGTCTGTCTGTGTGTCTGTCTGTCTGTCTGTCTGTCTGTCTGTGTGTCTGTCTGTCTGTGTGTCTGTCTGTCTGTCTGTCTGTCTGTCTGTCTGTCTGTGTGTCTGTGTGTCTGTCTGTCTGTCTGTCTGTCTGTCTGTCTGTCTGTCTATGTGTCTGTCTGTCTGTGTGTCTGTCTGTCTGTGTGTGTGTGTGTGTGTCTGTCTGTCTGTCTGTCTGTGTGTGTCTGTCTGTCTGTCTGTGTGTGTGTGTGTCTGTCTGTCTGTCTGTCTGTCTGTGTGTGTGTCTGTCTGTGTGTGTGTCTGTCTGTGTGTGTGTCTGTCTGTCTGTCTGTCTGTCTGTCTATCCATCCATCCATCCATCTATCTATCTATCTATCTATCTATCTAAATTCCACTGAGACAAATGTCAAATCTGTGATATTGGGCTTTATAAATACACTTTGATTGATTGATAATAATAAGCGAAAAATATTATTATAAGACCTGATATTTTCCAACCCCTTGAACACCAAATTGCAAGGAGAATTAGAGTTGAGTTGACTGCCGGCCAGATGCGCCTCTCACACTGCATTATCTCAGAAAAAGAGGCGGCATATGCTCCGCGCTGAGGATAGTTTCTCTGCTACAGACCTCTGGTAAGCCGATTGAGAGAATTCCCCGAGCTTATACGGCCTACTTCATACAATATGTTGAGGGCGTGCTTGGACCGCGATGATGAGCCAACGCAGGCACATAACGGTCTGTGATACATTAGTTGGGGATCTATGGTGTAATAAATTGTAGCAGATCAAGGGAGCGTAAAGCGAGTATGACTGGACGGGCCATGCTTCATCCTTCAGACGCTCTTCCCATGATGTTACAGAGATCTGATTTGTCTTGGGCTGTTTGAAACGCAATAATATCAGACGTCTAACTACTCCGTGTCAGCATGGACGATACGGCAGCTGCTATTTTAGAGCACAAGAAGAAGACTAAGCTTCAAGCTCTATATTCTCAACAATATCTGCAAATGAAAAGCACAGCAAGTGTTTCTATGGTAAAGACTAAAAACAACAAATGCACAATCAAGACTTTTCTTATTCAGCTAGGATACTAAACACACTCTCTATTTATTGTAGGTCTGTCGTTATTCTCAATAGAGTGGTGCTGAAACTAGTCCTAAAACACGGAAATGAGTCAGCATTTTAGCACTTCCTGTTCCCTCGTGTCAAAGTCGGCCTTTGTTCTTATGTGTTTGTTGAAAGAAGCATGAAATAAGGTCTATGGTGAAATCAACCCTAAGAGGTTTTCACGTTTTTACACAAAGGTAATGGGCAGTAGTTTGTTTTTACCCTAGTGTTAGATTTGTACTTCTGTCGATTGCACATACAGTTCAAAAATCATGTAGTGGCATTCATATCATCCTGCTGAACTAAACATGTTAGGTATAATAAACGTGCGTCTGCCACAGAGCACTTTCTCTGCATTATACCGATATCCAAATGGCAACATCCCATTGGTTTTTACCGAGGAGGTCGTCACTCCACCACTGTGTTATATGAGGACCAATGGTGGAATTGAATAATGGATGTGCTCCTTCAACCCAAACTGAATAATATTAATAATACATGTTATTTATTTAGGCAAGGCAAGTTTATTTATATAGCACCTTTCAACATTTAGTGCTTTTCCTGGTGCTCAAAGCGCTTTACAAGAAAGGAAAAAGTGCTAAGCTAGGTGGAATATGGGCGAGGCTAGGGCTGCTCGATTATGGCAAAAATCATAATCTCGACTATTTGGGTCAATAATTGATATCACGATTATTAAAAACGATTATCCATTTAATTTATTGGAGAAAAAAATGTGAACAGTATTTTTTTAACAGTTGATTACCCTGAACTTTAAGTATAATTCAAATGAAAATCCCAAAAAATAAATTAAATTAAATTAAAAAAAGTAATAATAATAATAAAAAAATTATCGTTTTATTTCGATTACGTTGTTTTCGTAATCGTTGCAAGCCATAATCGTAATTGCGATTAAAATACGATTAATTGAGCAGCCCTAGGCGAGGGTTATTCATATCTATTTGTTGAATGTTATAAGTGACTAACACATTTGATATTAATGAATTACATTTCTATCTTAAGCTGATATCTTTGACATCACTTAGTCACTACCTCGAGTCAACAATTAAAAGTCAACTGTGAAATGGAATACTGATAAAGCACCAATAACTAGGGGTGCACCGAATATTCGGCCACCGAAAATTATCGGCCGAAAATGGTTAAAAAGGCACTTTCGGCTTTCGACCGAATGTCAGAGAACAAGGTTACGTTGATCATACTCCGCATATTTGTCCGGGTGTTTTGATTTCAAGTGGTGGAGTAATCCCGAAGTGGAGAAAGTCTTTGCAGTTACACCCCCTCGAGAAATGTCAGCTGAACACGTTTTACAAATCGCAATCCGCGCTTCTCTCTCTGATATTTTGAAATATCTCCATGCGGCAGACATGTTGGCTGTGAGCCAGCCGCGAGCATGGTCGCGCGCCGTGCTTGTCGCCGCGTTTTGATTACGTCATCACAACAACACGTTAGGTTACCAAACTTATAGGTGCATTTGTTGGTGTTGAAGGCCTGGCTGTTACAGTCTTTATTTACACTATTTTGTTGTAGACCTACTGGCCTAGATGTTTATTTTAAAGCACCTTGGCTTTGCTCTGAATGCACTTTGTTCTAGTTATCCTATAGAGAAAAGAAAATGCACTTGACTTGGAATGAATGTACTGTATGCATTCAAAAGTGCTGAATAAATGTTTTATGGACCCATAATAGTGATTATTATTTAAGTTAAGATTTGCAATAATCATGTCTTTTTCCATAATCAGGTGGCTGAACAACATTGGTAAAAAATGTATACATTATATATACCGTAATTTTCGGACTATAAGCCGCGCCTTTTTCCCTATTTTTCGACGCTGCGGTTTATATAACGGTGCGGCTAATCTATGGATTTTTACAGCTAACAGCCACCACCTTTAACTCTATGGGCTGTATGGCCGGTCCGCGGACCCCCACCTTTAAGCGGCGGGTTCCAGCAGGAAAAGCTGGAGGCCGGAAAAGAGTGAGACAGGTAGCGCGCAAAAGTAAAAGTGGAACCGAGAGTGGTATGCCGTTGCTGCGGCTTATACTCAGGTGCGGCTTATAGTCCGAAAATTACGGTATATATATATATACCGTAATTTTCGGACTATAAGCCGCACTATATATATATATATATTTCTATTAATCATTTTCGGCCTTTCGGCATTCGGTTTTCGGCCAACTGTTTCCTATTTTCGGTATCGGTTTCGGCCAAGAATTTCCCATTCGGTGCACCCCTACCAATAACAGCACGATGACTCTTTTGGCGCAGAAGTGGAAAAAGCCAGACTCTTCATGGACAGCCGAACAAATGAAATGATCTAACAGTTCCTCCAGTTGACTCAGCCTGTACGCAGACATCTGTCTTTTCTTCACAAAGCTCTCACACATTGTTTCTCACTGTATTTTGACATCCAAGATAGAGATGGTGTTAGCCCAAACACACATTGTGCTACTGATGTTTACACTGACATCAGATCTGTTTAGGCAAGGCGAGTGTATTTATACAGCACCTTTCAACACAAGGCATTTCAAAGTTCTTTAGAAAAATAACAATAACATTAAGCGCATAAAGAAATAGACACGTTATTAAATGACATTTCAAAACGGTCATTAGGATGAATAAACGTTTTTTTAAAGTCTCCCAAGACCTTTTTACGTTTCCCTCAAACTTCCCTTTCTTTTCTAGATTCCCTGAAACTAGGATTTTACACCAATTTCGTTTAGACTCCCAGGATCAAAGGCTTTCAACTAATCTAGCTAAATGTTCTTTGCAAGCACCTTTTTCCTGCTCTGGTTGAGATAAGTAGGCTTTAAGAAATTAACGCATATGTGGTTTATATATTACGTTTATATATAACATGTAATTTATTAGGATATAGGAGCACGGGGTAGAACAACGCTCACAACGGGCATGTAATGTCATGTCAAATGGTTTTTTGTTGAGTTTCATTTGCCTTATAGGTTTTAAAATGTTCCGGTGAAGTGCTTTGAACATACCTATAATAGATTTATGGCACCACCTGATGTTAAATGAGCCACTTACTGTATGCATGTCCGCCTGTCATTCTAAAGGGTCTGAGTGCTCAGTGATTCAACCGTCGATACAAAAAAAGTCACTCAGCAGTTAGATAAGGTTTGTTCCCTTGAGGAAAATATTCGTACCGAAGACAAGTTCAGAAATAAAACAACCAGAAAACATCAGATCTAGCCCCCCCCCCCCCTCTTTGTCTCAAAAAGCCAGGCAGTCTTCTGAACATGAAACAAATGATTAAACTAATACATGACATGGCTCCAACACTCAGTATGACAATTGATAGTTATTACTTTGAGACAATTTAGAACAACTACAGCTGTTTCAGTCTCATCCGTGCCTGTTGCCGTTTTTAACCAATGGCATATTTGCTATTTGCTCTATTTTAGTGGATGTTGCTATTTTTGTGGCTCAGGAAGACGAGTTCTCCCGTTTTTTTTTCACGCGTCTGTTTATTTCATAGTAGGGTTCAATAACAGGCACAATTTGATGTACATGATAGTGACACAGTACACTCCCTCCCTCCTCTACCCCCACATGCCCATATAAGCAAAACTAAACTCAAAATGTTTAGTAACAATTAAGATAATTTAAACAACAACAAACAATTTAACACAAAAAACAAACAAACAAAAAGTCCTTAATTTTCCCTATTTGAAATACTGAGGACATTTGGACCCATTGTTATGATGACTATGTGAAGTATCAATGTACTATCTTTATCCATTTCAGGAAAGTCCAAGCACATGTTCAAAACACCAGCTGCAGAAAGCCAAACAGTACAGATATAAAAACCATTGTTTCATTCCTGATAAATTAGAAGACCCACTATCTAAGGAGTCAATTACAAGAACATATGCACGTTATGTCATTTCTGCGACTACTTAAGACTTTGGGACATAACATCCTGTGGTTTTTCATGCAAATAAAACACGTCGACCTCACAATCTCCTCTGTCCAGTCTCTTTTCTTAAGATATCAAGAAAGGTATACAGTGTTTTTACCATTAAGTATTATTATATTAGAACAAACACTGTCTAAGGCTTCACTAACAGGAAGTCATGGAAGTTATTTAACACTTTGCAAATGTTGATATATGAAGCTCCTGACTAGAGTATTTCTTAAGATATCCTGAAATGTGTACAATTATGAACTTTAGGGGACACATACAGGGTTATACCAGTAATTAAAAAGTCCCAGCTAAGTTATGGTGAATAAATGGTCGCACTGTACCTGGTGGTTCACCCTTATATGAAAGTAATGGACTAACATGTTGACTGTGTAGCGTGAAGAGCTTACGTTGGGCTGTAGCTCAGAGTACCTTTTTGAAAAGCCATTTATAATTGTTACCTGGCTCGTTCACCTTTCAGTAATTTATGTGTTGCTCATTGACTGTAGGCACTTACAGTGTTGAGCCAGACTGAGCAACAGTGGCTGTCAGAGACTCTGCCAATCCACACCGTCCACTCAGAAACTGCTGTCCACCTGCCATTCTGGCGTATTCTGCATCCCACTCTAATTCAATTTACCACTCAAACCCATTTCAGTGCTTGTCACACATTTCCAGCCCAAAGGCAGTTGCAAGAAACTCTGCAGGGAGTGAATAGATACTGGTGGTAGAATCCTGTAATGTACTCTTCTAATATGAGAGTAACATGATGGTATCCCAACTGTAGCTGTGCATGACGGTGTGTATGTATGTCCTGATATTGAAGCTCAAGCCGGTGACCAGTGATATTTTTCTAACAGTTACTGTACGCTGTTTCTGGGAGTAAGTAAGAACATAACCCTGTGTATTTTTCTATTAAAAGAGGCCTTGGCTTTTTATTAGAGAACAGATTAGCGGGGAATGTCAATATCCAACAGCTTTGGATTTAAAGCCCTACTTACAAAGGCATTAAGATCCGAGGGAGTGATAAAAACCATATTATTCCTGCTTCTTCTTTTGTTTAAGAAAGCGGAATAGAAAGAGTTGGCTTCGTGTAATTAGACAGGACCTCGGTGGGATTGCTGAGACCACAACAATTAGCTCACACTTTGATTTGTGTTAAGTTATTAAATGATTTTATTGTACTATATACCACCAGCCGGCCTTATTGAGCAATTTGGTTTATTTGGAATTCTAATAAACATTATGTAAAAGACTGCCTTAGGCTTTGCACGCATTTAAAACAGATTATGGAAAATGAAAAGCACGGCAATGTCTGAAGGCGTATTTTCTTTGTGGTCCTCTGTGATGAGGGGGGGGGGGGGTGTTGACAGGCGAATAAAGGAAATAAAAACAGTCACTCAAAAACACTACAAAACACACCAACATTATCCTCTCCTCCCTTTCACCAAACAGCTCAATAAATATGCACACAACCAGATTTTAAAGCGACAGCAAGTCAAGTACTTGTGTCTCAATAACGTGTTATCAACAAGGTATGAAGAGACAAAGTATTTATCTGCGTTGAGGTCAGACGAAACTTAATCTGAGCTTCTCTTCGAGCACCACTGCCACATCAAATCAACATTTAATGGGCAAAGTTTAGAGTACAAGTTTGAGATCAGCTCTAACAAGATTATATCGAGATATCTCTAATTAATTAGTTTTGGATGCATTCGGAAACGTTCGTGGAAAATATAAGTGGTGGAGCTAATTTTCACACTTAACTAACTTACATGTTCTATCAATATGGCATTAACTTTAAACTAAATATACAGAGGACTACTTAGAGCATGCTGGTGTGTCGGACATCTAAATAATTGGATGACCATTTGTTTATTTTCAGAACATTTTACTTAATTTTTTTAACCAAGTTCAATTTGTGTCATTAATAATATCTTGTGCTCCAAAGTACAAGTCAGTAACGATGAGGATTTCTCAGAGCTAAGACTTTAATTATGCTGAAGATATTTAATTCTGTTGACCTGAACATCAGCAGGAGAGGACTCTTTAAAGTAGAGACACTACATACTGATATACACCTGAACATCAGCAGGAGAGAACTCTTTAAAGTAGAGACACTACATACTGATATACACCTGAACATCAGCAGGAGAGGACTCTTTAAAGTAGAGACACTACATACTGATATACACCTGAACATCAGCAGGAGAGGACTCTTTAAAGTAGAGACACTACATACTGATATACACCTGAACATCAGCAGGAGAGGACTCTTTAAAGTAGAGACACTATATACTGATATACACCTGAACATCAGCAGGAGAGGACTCTTTAAAGTAGAGACACTACATACTGATATACACCTGAACATCAACAGGAGAGGACTCTTTAAAGTAGAGACACTACATACTGATATACACCTGAACATCAGCAGGAGAGGACTCTTTAAAGTAGAGACACTACATACTGATATACACCTGAACATCAGCAGGAGAGGACTCTTTAAAGTAGAGGCACTACATACTGATATACACCTGAACATCAGCAGGAGAGGACTCTTTAAAGTAGAGACACTACATACTGATATACATGTGAACATCAGCAGGAGAGGACTCTTTAAAGTAGAGACACTACATACTGATATACACCTGAACATCAGCAGGAGAGGACTCTTTAAAGTAGAGACACTACATACTGATATACACCTGAACATCAGCAGGAGAGGACTCTTTAAAGTAGAGACACTACATACTGATATACACCTGAACAACAGCAGGAGAGGACTCTTTAAAGTAGAGACACTACATACTGATATACACCTGAACATCAGCAGGAGAGGACTCTTTAAAGTAGAGACACTACATACTGATATACACCTGAACATCAGCAGGAGAGGACTCTTTAAAGTAGAGACACTACATACTGAACATTAGAATAGGTCCTCTTTAATCCTCTAATGTTATCCCTGTATTTAAAGTCGTTGCAGTGTACAGTAGATAACCAAAGGGTGATGCAGTATTGTTTTGTACAGCAGAGGAAAGGGTTGTTGACGTTCTAAATTAGTAGGGAATGTTTTCGAGGGTTTAAAGATTCTCAAACTTTAAAATTAAATTATGCAAAGAGAAAGACAAGTCAATAGATTGAACCAAATATGAAGGAACACCAACATCAGCATCAACCCCATCACTGACACATTCAGGCAGGATTCAAATGGAAATAGACAGAATACTTCAGAGTGATGTGAACCCACTGCTCTCTGGATTATTCCGCCTTGAGAAGAACACAATTCAATATGCTTTCTATATGAAGGCATCCTAGCAACTCATATCAGCAAATATTATTCATATACATGTTGTTGTGTTCAAAATGACTATCCCCACATCCAGAGAATCTGCAGAGCAAACGCTGCCATGTTTGTTGAATTATCTGTGATTGATTAGTTACCATGCATGTCGACCGGCATCATGAGCACTAAATCAGAACTGCAAAGCCGGATAAAAACATCAAAGCGTTTCCAGCTCGCTGATGTCGGAGGCAAAAACATGCTTATTAAAAACCCTTCTTTTAATTCAGCATACTGCAGCGGCTGACTGACTAACTGCAGTGTTCAGATGCACAGTGTGACTAATCCATATTAATCCAACATGGCAGCGGGAAACACTCCAAAATCAATATCTGTGATTGATTGCTGTCCAACTTGTAGTACCAGCGCTCGTACTCTCCGAAAAATGACAACCAAGAAATGCAAAATCATTTAGCCTGATGTGATGATAGAGCCTCGGCACATTTAATCCTGTTAGCCACTGAACAAGTACATTTTGTTTTTTATGGAAAAGCTTTCAAGGCCTTTTTGAAAACAACCTCTGCTGAATAATTTGGAGAAGTTTAACATCGAACATTTGCTTTAAACCAACTGCTCTCTACTTGACAATCTTTTATTTTTTGACTCCCCGTACCCCCGGCAACACACACACACACCCACACCCACACCCACACACACACACACACACACACACACACACACACACACACACACACTGAGAGAGAAGCCCTGCAGTCAGTTTAAGTATAGCGAGCAATAATGTGTTGATTCAATCTGTGATCAGCTGCCTAGAACATGTGTTGGTAAATATGTTACTTTGTTACAATTGTTATCACCAAAAATGTGTTCCGAAAGTAAAGCAAGTTCATAATTAGATAGACATCGTGAGGTATTTATTTTCGGTACAGTCTATGTTGAAACCGTTAGAGAGAGTGGCACACGTGTTAGCCTGTTCCATTATTCTTTGTTTTCCGAAGCCGTGGCTTGGAAGTATACTTGCTTCGTTTCTGAAGGAAGTGACTTGGAAGTATACTTGCTTCGTTTCTGAAGGAAGTGACTTGGAAGTATGCGACTACCAAGCCAGCATCCTCGCGATTGAGAAATGGCCACACACACACACACACACACACACACACACACACACACACACACACACACACACACACACACACACACACACACACACACACACACACACACACACACACACACACACACACACACACACACACACACACACACACACACACACACACACACACACACACACACACACACACACACACACACACACACACACACACACACACACACACCTCCAATTTAGCTGCCATTGCAATAGCTTGCAATAGTTTTCCATCTGAACCCTGTCACATCTGTTCTTTGCTTTCATTCACACATTTGACTTTTCTCGGGAAAGTTGAAGAACATGTTAAGACACCAGCAGATCATTTCATTTAAATACTGATTTAATAGTTAAAAGACAGTCTTGCACTTGTTTTTCTTGCAATTAAAACACGTTGATCTCTGAAGCTCCTGACTCCCGTCTCTTTCTCTACAGTTATTTAACCATTGCTTAATTTCTGACAAATAAGAAGACACACTTTATAAGTCAGAGAGTCATGTAATGTATTAGTATAAATAAATTATTACATTTTAAGTTATGTAATTTCTGTCACTACTTGAGACTTAACAAAATAACTTGTTTTGGTATTTCTTGCAATTAAAACACGTCGATGTCAGAAGCTCCTGTCTCTTTCTTAACAGAGAACCAGAACATATACAACTATTAGCTTTTGTATCTGTTTTAACGTCCATCGCTCCTAAGGTCCAGAGTGTCTTCTCCATCCAGCTCTCACAGCTATCAATCAGCCATGACCCGTTCTTTAGATATCCAGAAATGTATACAGTTATTTAACCATTGTTTCATTTCTGACAAATTAGAAAACACCCTTTCTTAGGAGTCAGTTACGGGAAATAATAACTTATTTAGTCGCTGTGACTACTTGGGACCTCGCAAAATAACATGTTGTGGTTTCTACTTGCCATGAAAATATGTCGATGTGAGAAGCTCCTGTCTCTTTCTTAAGATATCTAGAAGTGATGTAACTATTAGTGTTATTATCTCTTTTAACGTTGATCGCCCATCCGTCTCTTAGTAAGAACCAAAGCCTCTACTCCATCCAGCTCTCGCAGTTATCAAACCTATCAATCAGCCAGTCTGGAGGCTGAGATCGACAGCTGTTCTGATGGATCTGACGCCACTCCGCAGTTCAATTTGTTAGGCAGCTTTGGAAAAATGCAACGGGTCTAGCGTGCAAAAAAACATTAAACCAATCATTCCCAGTCGACTGACAAAGCATGAAATAAGAGTCGGGAGTTTTCTGTTTGCAGAGGCATCGATGCTGGATATCAGACGAGGCGACTCTCACTTTGTTCTTCTGGATTACATTTTTACCAGTTCTCAACAAGATAGGTGTCATTGTTCATATTTTACTGAACACTTATAGATGACTTCTGGGCAAAATTACGGCCCCGCCCACTTTTAGGGGAAAACATCTGCTGTATTTGAATGGCGGTAAATCAACCTTTTTTTTTTATCTACAAGAAGCCCAATTGTGATGGGCAGACAGGACAATTATTAAAAAATGTCATTGGACATCGATGATCTGCGTCCATGTATAATTGAATTTTGAGGAGGACGAGTGGCAGGCAGCAATTTAACACTGAAACTGTGATTTTAGAATTAGTTTGTTTCTTTGATCGTCTTTTTCTCTGTAGAGGAAGTAAAGAAACCGTCACTGTGTTTATTTGTTGTTGGAGGTGTTACATATGACTCAGCAGCTTTAAGACATGGAGCCACTATTATTTTCCATTTCACTCTGATGCATTGTTTTTCCCCTAAAGTGGGCGGGGACGCCATTTTGCCAGGAAGTGACATATGTGTCACTCTCATTTATACATAGTTTTTAGAAGACAAGACACTTCATTTAAAGCACTAATTAGTGTGAGTATTCTCAGTGGTGATCAACATACTGTAATATATAAGGGTGTTACCAAGTTTCTAAGTGAGTTTATCCAACCCAGTCTAAAAAAAAATAGCTACGTTGGTCGACAGGGAAACACGTAATATATTCACAAATAACACTCAAGACGTGACATGGATACAATATTTTGTAAATAAAACATGGAGCTCAAATAATCTTCATAATATCTATCAAACTATAAATCCTACATATCCACTGGACGTAGATTCTAAAAGTACAATATAAACTTCTCGCTAGAAATGTAATTTAACGGCCGACTATCCTACAATTTTGGATTTTCCACTAACAGTAAATTGGGTGTCCGCCATGTTTTTTTTTCTCACTGTAAAAAGTTTGCGATCACGTGACATGGACACCGGTCATTCGAAATGAATAGAAACAAATATCCATGTCACGTCTTGAAAGGGATATTTGTGAATACGTTTCGCCCTGTCGACCAACAGAGCTATTACACATTTTTTTGTGAGACTGGGTTGGTTTATCTCCCACACACATCTGAATGGCTTTTGTACATCCTCAAGATCCTTAAAGAAAATACCCATTTGTTTTCCAGGGAATTGGCGTCTGTTGGTGACCCTAACCCTAGCCCTCCATTGCATGTGAGTTGAGGACACTCTTTATGTGTGACTGAACATCTGACTTATGGACCCGGGCCATGATGGCTGACAGTATAATAACCAGCCGCCCTGCAGACGTGTGCTTCCTCTTCTCATCTCCATTACCCCATCTGTTTCCCACCAACCTGTGTCAACAGCTTGAACAAATGAAAAACTGAGATCATTCTCAGCAGCCGCTTCATCCTCCGCTCCCCCGGTCTGAAGGGGCTTATTTGCTAGAGTTTCGACATCCATTTCTTCCCCCCCTTGGAGAGCTACCTGCCAGCCATCTTACTTTCTACACCCCCCCCCCCCCCTCTCACATATGTCTCCAGATGAAGCGCTGTCCTTGAAATGTATTAACAACATCCTGTCCCACAAGCCAACATGTGCCAGCAGTAGAGACAGTTAGATGGAAGAAATGAGACACTTTTCCTCCTGAAAACCATTATCTAGTTTACCCATGATGGCCGTGCCTGTGCTCCACACTAGACACCAGGGAAATAACTTTTGTTTTAATGGCAGATAAAACTATGTCAGATGACCCATTTGACAATTGAGTAAAGTGGCTGGGAAAGGGCCCAGATTGAAGTGAGAGTTTTCAGAATGAATGGATTTAATTATGATTTGAAAAACGCTTCCAATTATGATAATCGTAGAACTTGTCAGAGTGCTGCCTGAGATCATATCTGCAACCCATCAATGACAGCTCAGATAGGACGGTATGCCTCGATATACAGCAACATAACTTTGCTATGTTATTGTTCAGTTGCTCCAGACCAAAGTTGCTTCAGAATTTGTTTAATTATTAAATATAGGTTAACGCAAACGAGGTATCTGCTTTGGTATAAATGGTGCAAACAAAGACAAAGCTATGTTAAAACTTACTTTAAGACATCGTTCCCTTTTACTTCTGGTCTTTTATTGTTATAACATTGGCTTACAACCAAAGGACCTATTGAAGGACTGGTCACTAAATCATTGGACAGATTGAAGGGTTATCATTCTCCATCATTCATATGAACAGGTTTTAAAGCAGTTTAGACTGACAGGGGAAAGGGTAATCGATAAATTACACGACAGTTCATTCTGATGTGTCCGATAAGTGTCCGGGGGTCAGTCATTCTCTGCTCAGAGGTCCGAGTAAAGCTAAACCTTACATTTTGACCTTCTCTATGACAGAAGGCTTGAAGCTGCTTCGACACGTGTACAGAGTATGGATTAAGTACTGTAACTCTGCAAGCTGTTAAACATGTACAGAGCTTGAAGCAACAGCAGTAAGAGACGTCATTGCATACACAAAGTTCTATCTTATCAGTCTTAAGCAGTGTTGGGCAAGTTACTTTTAAAAAGTAACTAGTAATAGTTATAGTTACTGCTCTCAAAAAGTAACTAGTAACTTTATTAGTTACTAAATTATAAAAGTCACTTGTAACAAGTTACTTTACTTTACAAATAATAACATTAAAAATACACGTTTTTGTGTTGTTCTGTGGCACAAGAGAAAAGACAACTCCCCACATGTACATTAGTTAGGTGCTTCATGAGAGTGGCATTGCTGTTTTTCGATGTGGACAATGCTTTCTGTCCTGCACACACTTTATATTTTACCGTAATATGTTTTGCGTCCTTTATCCACACAAATTGAAAATAGTGGTTATATTTCCAAGTTGTAAATGCGCTGCTGCTCTCGCTGATACTTGCATCTGCCATTGTGTGTGTGTGTGTGTGTGTGTGTGTGTGTGTGTGTGTGTGTGTGTGTGTGTGTGTGTGTGTGTGTGTGTGTGTGTGTGTGTGTGTGTGTGTGTGTGTGTGTGTGTGTGTGTGTGTGTGTGTGTGTGTGTGTGTGTGTGTGTGTGTGTGTGTGTGTGTGCTGGTGGTGAGCGTTGCCGTGTGTGTGTTAGCATTAGCAAGTGTTCGTGTGTATGTATTTTCCCAAAAGACCCGCCCAGCTCTGTCTCTGATTGGCTTACCCTGAAACGTTACCCCGCGTTAACCAATCATCACTCCTCTCTGGTTACTTTCACTTTTCCATGGTGCTGTGAGAGGACATCGCTGTATTCGCCTGTAAATTACATCCGCGGGGAGATTCGGTTCAGTTCCATCACATGATGTAACGCAGCAACGCACCCATTTAAATCACAGTAACTATAACGGCGTTATTTAATGGGAATAGGTAACTAATAACGCTATTAGTTACCGCAACAATAGTAGTCCCAACACTGGTCTTAAGACAAAGCGAGGACACACAAAGTACCCCCCCCCCCCCCCCTCAATGTAAGAAGAGTTGATGCAACAAAGTCGAACTCGCGCTGCTGTTATACTTATTTAAAGAAAACGTATATGAAAGTAGAGGTACTGAATGACAATGACAACTGATTGTTGTTTTTTAAGTCTTGAATTACTGTTTGACCTTCTTTGTTGCTTGTTTTTAATTATGCTCTGTAAGCATACTTGTCAACCCTCCCGATTTTCGCGGGAGACTCCCGATTTCATTGCCCTCTCCCGGTTTCCTCCCGGGTCATATTTCTCCCGCATTTCTCCCGATTTCTGACAAAATCTGATTTACACACGACTGTTTCCACTCTGACTTTAATACAGCACCATTGTTTGGTTTCCATGGTAACACGTCTCTTTAGTAGCGCGCGCAACTCAAAGTCGGAGAGGGTGAGGTAGATATTCACAGAAAACAGAACAAGAATCGACAACTGCTCTACTCTCTGCTCACTCCTTTCCTGTAAAATACAGGTCCAGCCCACACATATGCTCCATCAAGGACGGTGCTACAGGCCGCAAGGCAATGTTAATGTTAATCTAACAGCTCCGGCGATCCACTAGCACCCCCCCCCCCCCAGTGTAGTGTAGTTGCATTTGCAGAAAAGTTAATAATTCTATTATCAGGACATGTTCAAATGCAGTGTGATTGTAAAGTAGCTCCTTTGCAAGAAGCCTTAATACATATATATGTTTAATAAGATATGTGTACATGCATAGCAATACTTCATATATTACATAATAACTCTGAGCAATATAAGTGAATTTCTGATAATCTGCTCTACCTTCCCTTTGCCAACCAATATACGTGCTGTTCTTATCGCTTATCCGAGAGTCATTGATGCTCAACAGCTGAATAAAGCTACTAGAAATAATTACAGCTTGATACAAATTCTGGCTGAACCTCAAAGTTACTTTCATCTTGACGTAGAAAAAAACAAAACCTCGCAGAGCGACTACTTGGGATGTAACAGATCCATTTCTCTGAGAATATGAGAAACATATTGAGAGGGAGGAAAGAGAGGAAGAGGGGAGTGAAGCCACCCCATGGCCAGAGTCAATACTGATCTTAGTAAACATAAATAGGCCTGGATCTGTTACATCCACACATGAGCACTTGACAAGAAGACTATTGATCAAATCTCACCAAAGGCAACACACAAGATAGATAGCAGGTAGACGGTAACCAGATCTGTGGGTCCTGGGAAATAATAAGATAAGTTGATTTGCAAAGAGGTGGAACGGAAACACGCAACGAATACTCAAGAGTTAGGTTTTTAGTACTGCGTAAAAAAGAATATCCATCGTCAAAGAATTTCCCAAATTGAGATCAATAAAGTATCTATCCATCCATCCATCCATCCATCCATCCATCCATCCATCCATCTATCTATCTATCTATCTATCTATCTATCTATCTATCTATCTATCTATCTATCTATCTATCTATCTATCTATCTATCTATCCATCCATCCATCCATCTATCTATCCATCTATCCATCCATCCATCCATCCATCCATCCATCCATCCATCTATCTATCTATCTATCTTCCCAATGCATGTTTTAAAGGTACCTAATCTGTCCCAGTTCAGGTGCTTTTCTCTCTTCAAAGTAACCATGTTTTATTCCAATAAAGTAAATTGACTTTCTACAAGATTGCTCGGCAGTTCTCCTTTATGCCCCCAGGCTCCACAGACAAGGTTTTAACCCCCTGGTAAAACTTAAACGTACCTTTTATTGATCGTATTCATAATTATTAATACCTGTATATGTTTAAACCATTGGTCTTTCCAACTGTCCTTGTCTGAACTCTTATCTGTCCTTTCCTACACTTAACTCTTATTCTATTCTATTCTATTCTATTATATATACTGCTATATTAGCTGCCTGTTTATGTGGCAAAGTCTACTAAAGTTATTTATTTAAGTGTCCCTTAAAAAAAGTATTTTAGGCTACATTTGTGTTCTACAGAAATCCATATTGTCAGATTTCAAGTAATGTCTTTGTGTCCGATTCACAGATATGGACCAATCAGCTTCCTGTGAGGAGTTTATAGCAGATATTTGAATGTTAAAGGAATGTTGCATGCATTTATATAAAGCGCTTTTACAGTTCTTGCAACCCCTCAAAGACCCACTGACTCACTCACATTCACACAGTGTTGAATATGCTATTGTGAGCACTTTGGGGTTGAGTTTCATGCCCAACGACCCTTCAACAGGGGCAAGGGCTTGGATCAATAACTTTAGGATTGGTGGACATCAAGCCACAGTCGCTATAAGAACAACAGGAATACAGTTTCTGCATGGGAAGCAGACTGAAGCAAAACCCTGAAGGCTTTTCTAGATATTTCTGCTTGATTGACTCTGGCAAGACTTTGCATAAGCTGATGCTTCATTGATCTGATTGGTAGTAGTTGGCAGTGATAAACGGAGATAGACAGATGGTCCATCTAATCACTAGTACCAAGTATTCTTTTTCTACAGTGCTTGCCCTTTTCCATCAGTGTCCAAAGACGGCTACTGTTACGGCTCTGTGTAACAAACCATGTCTGGTGGCAGGTAATGAACTCCTAACGACACCGCGTCAAACCCAGAGAGCTTTCGTCGTCCTTTGAGAAAGTCAAGACCTATCGGAGGCGTTCCTGAAACCTGTCACAGCCGCAGTGTGATGAAATCCAAAGGGGTAATTACACTGAATTTGGAAAGGAATTTAGATTTTATATTCATGGCTTTTTTCCAAACCCGGTTGAGAAAGCTTACACCATGCAATCAAATGCAATCAAATGCAGGAACCCAGCATCGAAGGCTCACACAGGTCTGCCATAGCGGGGTCTAATTAAAGCTGCGACCCCCGAGGTATTCTTTCCCACTTCTGCGGTGGAGGACTGCTGAGGGGGAGCGAACCCTGCGAGTGCAAAGACAAACAGACTTATTAAGTCAAACAGGCCTATGGTGCTGCCTGAGAAATGACAAGAGAGACAGGGGAAGATGGCGGGTAGCTTTTGATGGTTGAAGAGAGGGGGAGAAAGTTCTGCACCAGGCAAAGCACTCCGGGTTTATAAAACTGGATTAATGCTCAAAATGGCGATACCTGTATCCACATCCTAATGGATAAGGGGGGGAAAAGGGAAGCGTTGGCTCTCAGGGCAGCACTCTGGAGAGATTCTAAAACAGGCTGGCACCAAACCAATGTTGTAATTAGGACTAAATCACAGTAAAGGATGCAGAAGAGTGCACGCAAAATTTGATATTTATTCAGTTCCAGTTTCTCGAGTCTCTGCAAAATAAAATGATTCTTTAGTGCAAAGAAATTGGGCTGCTGCCAGACGTTTTCTCTGCAGAATAAGAATGCAGTGAACATGGAGCTTTACTTCCCGCTCTGTTCCCTGTTAGCCCTAATACTTCTTCTTCTTCTGCCACGGCCCTGATTTGCTCCGCCTGACAGGAACGTTAGTCTTTCAACGTTCAATCAGTCAACCCAACTGCTCGGCGGTGACAGGCCGAAGAGAACAACATGGCCACAAATCAAAGGTGAGCCGAGAGCCTCTTCCCTTACAGTACATGAGCGCGGCAGGGAGATGTATGGCTTGAGGCTTTTGAAATGCAAAGGAGGAGAAGGATGTGTTTACATGATGACATTGTGTTTATCCATCAAAAGCAGATTGTAGAGAGAGGCAGTGTTTGGAGATGGCGGGTGACGGAGCGTTTTGCAGAGTCTAGGTGGCACGACAATCTACCAGCAGCTCCACCGCTGATGGAGGGCAACCGTCGGATTTGGTGCCACATCTTTCTCCAGAGCCCTGTCTGCCTTTCATCAGTCCCCCTCAAACAAAATGGAATAATCCAAGTCATGCTGTATAATCACATCCAGGATTATTTTTGGCATATTTTGCTTTGCTTGCAGAAGGAACATTGGAAAAAATAAGGCTTGAATTCCAACTTTTATGTATAATTCCACATTATTTCGAATTCACAAGCAATTTACCTTTCGTCCGTATTTCTATTTTTTCTTAAATCCATCAAGTTACTTAATACACCAAGTCCTAAAAATCCTTAAAAACTGTTTCGTGTGTCCCAAAATGATTATCCTTAGAGCTCAAATAATCCTGATCAAAGACTAAAGACAAGTGTGAATACATGATCTTGTATGCACACCATTTTTGTTTGTAGATTAATTTAAATCTTAATAACTTTCTCAATCCTAAAATATGATACATTTGAGAGTATTTTTGGATCCCAACCATTGGAAGAACTTTCTCTTGGTTTTGGGAACAGTTGTATTTAAGGTATGACAGCATGACATTTAAAAATAGGCTTGCACAGGGTGAGAAATATAGTAAAAAACGAGGGTGGAGAATGCTCATCCTGTCATTGCTAAAGCTTCTGAGGCCCCCCGCATGACTCTGGAGATTATGTAAAGGCCGCTGAAATATCAGAGGGTTTACTCTCAAATGACAAACATCCCAGTGCCAAGACAGTTTCCATGGCAGGTGGTGAAGAATATGCATATATGGTCCAGCATGCAATGAAAACTAAAGCCCGGTTTGGACAGATGAACAGGACGGGCATATTAACAAACACTGAGATATGGCGCTTATCTTATCACTGACACACAGGAAACATATGATGTTGAATATATAAATATGCGATCGAAGCAACCGGCTTTAGCTGTCAGCAGTTTACAGATATAACAACCAAATGGAAAGATAAATGTGCATTGAGTATTTAAATGAATCTGAAAACGCACAGAAGTGTTATTAAAGTCCTTATCTTACATTAAAAACTTTTTTTGGCAGTTGATTTCTGGGGGGTGTATGCAACAGATAGTCAATGTATGTTTCTTTATTTCATACTGAATAATATGTAAAAAAAGGAAAAATATTAGGTCCAATAAAAAAACGTTGCTTCTGGAAGCAGGCCATTTCGTGACGTCACGTGTGGTTCCCGGCTGCCGCTGTCTGGCTCCCTGCTGCCGTCCGGATCGACAGCCAATGCGCGCAGCCAGCGAGAGTTCAGTTTACAACTTAGATTAGGATATATAAATGATAAACAAATTTCAAATTGATGGTTCACTCACCCTGGACAGTGTTAGTTTTTTCACAGCTTTATCGGACCTGTGTTTCTTTTGTAGGGGTTCCGCCAAGGAGTCTGACATCACTTGTGTTTCACCCTGTTTACTATCGGACAGCGTTGTCTCCCGTTGGCCGCGAAATATCGACGATGCCTGGGGCTCAGCCTCGGAACGCGAGGAAGTCATTGGGGTTGAATCACCTGTCCTAATTGATGGAATTGCACCCTTTCTTATGTCCAACTGTTTTTTGAAACCCATCTTCCATTGTTGGTAGCCTTCAAAATCATCAGGGACAACTAAATGTGCCCCACAAATAACGCTGGTTTCACTGGCGCACTGCCAATTTTTTCTTGTGTTCCGCACAAATCGCTCCCATTTCTCCCGTAAAACCTTCTCTTTCGGGAACAAATGAACGGTAAAACCATCCCGATTGGTGTTGCTACACCCGCCAACGACACACCTCTTCACCATGATCCGGAAAAAACAAGACAAACTCGGAGATAAACACTGATACACAAAGTTGACATGCGGCTATACCAGCAATGCTACACTGTGTGATGCTGGGACGGGCTGAACTCACCAGGATTCGCGGAACCACACGTGACGTCACGACACAGCACCAAGCAGCGGCAAGTTTGAATCCAGACTTTTCTGGATACCTCTGAATTTGACCCATTTTCCCGATATTAACAAGTGATTTACAGCAAATAGGAAACGATATTCGATCTATATCACGTGTTACTGGAATAAGACCCAACAAGTTAATGCATTTTGAAACAGTTCTATGATCTTTCAGCTACAGTAAATTACGCAAGATAAGGACTTTAATATTATTATATTATTATTAATACCTGCTGTGTGACGGCCTTATTTACCTTTTCCCACTCCCGGTTCAAAATGTAGTTATTCCGGTTTAGCACTCGCGAACCCAAAAAGTCGGTGTGCTATTTAGCTATCTATCTATCTATCTATCTATCTTGTTAACATTTGCTATCCATCCACACAGTTAGCTAGCTTACCTTATCGTCCCATCTAACAAGCTAGCTAGCAAATGTTAGCTGCCTAGTGAAGGATTATTTGAATTATTTGAAGTATTAAAGTAACGGGGTATGAGCAAACGACACGCGGAGACGAGGTTGGTTTGCAACATCCTCAAAATCTCCAACACTAGCTAGTGAACATTATCTATCTATCTATCTATCTATCTGTCAACATTTGCTATCCATCCACACAGTTAGCTAGCTTACCTTAGCGTCCCGTCTAACAAGCTAGCTAGCAAATGTTAGCTGCCTAGCTAGTGAACATTATCTATCTATCTATCTATCTATCAAGCTAGCAAACGTTTGCTTTTTAACAAGCAAACTTAAGCTATTTAGCTAGTGAACATTATCTGTTTATCTATCAAGCTTGCTAACGTTTACTATCTATCTACATAGTTACATAGCTTACCTTAGCTAACCATCTAACAAGCTAGCTGGCGAATGTTAGCTATCCAGCTAGCTGTCGCCATGTGGCTTTCGTAATTTCGCAGACCGGGCTCTCTCACACAGTTTTTTGGGATAATGTAATCACATATTGATTTGTTTATTGGCTGGAAAACTGCCATTACACAACAGTTCATTTAAAAGCTTAAAAAACGTTTTTTTGGCAATTAAGCTTTAACCAGAATTGCCAACATATTACAAAGTATACTGTGGAAGCGCCCTAGAGCCTGCAAAGCTGAAGGTGAGTGGACGAGGCCAGGTTTCTGACCTGATGGATAATTAAAGTGGATTCTGGTGTGCTGATGAAGAGCACGTTACAGGAAGACAAGGTGAAATGCACACCTGCACTTTGTGATTCCCAAGAGTCAAACTATAAAAGAGCTCAGCAGGAGATCATGGTGAACTTATAGCATGTGGGTGTAGAGCGCAACACAAAAGAAGAGAAACTACTTTTGGTGTCAAAGTGGAACATAATATAAACAACAACACATGATGAGTGAACCCGAACAACAATACCAGACAACTGGGAATAAAGTTTCCGGAGAAAGTTCAGAAAAGACGATGTTTTCTCTCATGTTTTCACCGTTTGATCCCAACTTCTTTAGCTTTTAAGTGTCAGTGATGACTCATTCTGTACAACATAAACCAGAGAGTGGTGTTGAGAAAAGATGGAGGATGGCAGGTGATGCAAGGCAAGATCTGATGGAGCAAGCAGAAAGGAAACCCAATGAGAGCTGTCGAGATGACGTCCTAAAAGCCTTTCACTGAGTGTTGTGATGATGGAGGTTAGCGATCACCCGTGGTTAACTCAAATGAGAAGTCTTTAAAGCAACACAATCGTTGACTAGGAGAAGGATTTGAATGGTTTTAGCAGTTAGCATTATTTAATTATCATTTCAAACGATCGCTCAGTACCAATGCGTCTACTCTTCTCTGAGTGTTTTAGGTTTCTTTGCCGATGTTATGTTTCCCTGCATTATGCAGTTTCACATTTGTTATGTACCTGAGCAGCTTTCCCTTTTACATTTGACTCTCGGATTTAAGGGTAGTTTACATACATGTGCCAATCAAGTAGAGGGAAGTCAAAACATGTCTCTAGGGCCAAACATAGAGGGCACAGTGCCAGCAAGCTGTTTGTTAACTTGGGGGGTACCTACCTGTCAAGCCCTTTTAAGAAAGTTAATGTACAAATTCATGTATCGCCTAGAAGACTCGGACAATCATGTTATCTCGATTTTAATTAACCCTGTGAAGAGTTCTACTCGGTTCCATGATTTGGAGACATTGGCCTAATAGCCTATACAGACAGTGAGCATGTGTGGCTAGCTGTGATTGGATTGATTTTATGTTTTTTATCTGTTTAGCTTTTTATTTTATTTATTGATGTGTGTCTTGTCTTTTTGTATGTGATATGGACCTTGAGTCTGGAATAAAGATTGAGTATAAACAAGTCAGTAAAGTCATTGTCAGACTTCTCGGGCAACAAACGTATGAAAACCTTTTTTAAAGAAGTAGATTGAGTATGATTTAACAAAGAGTAAATTACCCATCAATACAAAGTTACTCCTTGAATGCATTCAACTCTAAACTTGCAGCACAGCTATGGGAACATCAATGGGTTGACTTATAAATGGAATAAGCGTTCTCAATGCAGCTTTTTTATTTTGATTTGATTCGATTTATTTCGAATGTGTAAAACAATAATACAAACATTTAACATGAGAATTATTATACAATAAAAAATGAAACAGTGTCAAATTAATATACACAAATATTACTGATTCTACGTTATATATAAACTAATGAGCTACTTAATTAAACATCCAAAAAGGGGTGGGAAGAAGTTTACACTTATTTAATCCCTTCTCCCAAAAACTAAATGACTAACATATATATATTTTTAATTTCTTTGCTCTCACAGATGATCCAAAGCTCGACATTTGGACAGTTGTGAGGAAGATAGACCACCACCTCTTTCCGCCAGCTGTGCCCTTCACCATGCTGAAGAAGCAGCTGAATCACCTTCCACTGGTTGTTAATTGTTGAGATGAATCATAAATCATGTGACCGCACGAGGCACATATTTGTTACATGATGAGTGGATAGCCTCAAGTCTACACAAGTGTACGTGGCTTGTCATATCCTTCATGCAAATGTGAGATACACTGTCTGACACACACACACACACACACACACACACACACACACACACACACACACACACACACACACACACACACACACACACACACACACACACACACACACACACACACACACACACACACACACACACACACACACACACACACACACACACACACACACACACACACACACACACACACACACACACACACACACACACACAGATAACAGGCTAATACTAGTGCCATGCTTGTTAAGGGAACTCCCCTCGAGGCTTAAGTGAAGGCATGTAAACACATCAACATCCTTCCAGCTGCACGGTGAAGCAAAGTAAGCTAAATCCTCTCACTCGCTATTTAGCCGCCTTACGTGTGTGTGTGTGTGTGTGTGTGTGTGTGTGTGTGTGTGTGTGTGTGTGTGTGTGTGTGTGTGTGTGGGAAAGAGAGAGAGATTAGGGCTGCCATTCACACTTAATTCTACATCTAGGGAGGCAAGTTAATTAACGGAGGCCATGTTCGTGTTTACTAACAGCGATATTTAGAACAGAAAAAAAGTACATACATACTCCAGCTGTTTACTCCATTAACTATAGTGTGTATAACGAAGTATTTCATGTAGACTTCAAGTCACAGACGGCAATTAATATGTATTCAATGTTTTTTTTATGGTGAAATAGTGTTATTCATGAGAAGCTGATATCTGACAACCTGAAAGCACCACTAATTAAATATAAAGTCAATGTATTGGAACAAAAGGTATTTAACATGATTTACTCCAGGCTCATGCTCTCTGTTCGTCCCAATCAGACTGACTGTCATTTGACTTTGCCTGAAGCTAAAAGGACAGCACAACATATGCTCATAAATAAGATTAGAACATGTGGAAGAGATGGGAATCCGTCCATGATAACCTCCATGTCTGGCGTAGAGCAGATTGATGCTGAGATAAAGTCAATTTAAAGCAACAAGGGATATTCTCCAGCAGGAAATGAGATAAGACGAGAAGATGTCATATGTTGTGCAGATTGTGAAAGCTATCGGAGGGTAATTTGTTCATTTGGGGTTGAATAGAAATTGACCAGATTTGACATATTGCAAAAACAGGGACAGAAACCACTTAGCACATATTCAGAAATGTCTCCATTATATCCTAAACCATTACTGCTGACTTCTATCAACTTCATTGGCGATTACAATCAAATGTTATTCTAGAAATTGTATAAAAAATGTGTTTAAATTTCAGTTTTGAAGAAAAGATATTGAGATTTCTTTCACGTTCTTCTGAAGAGAATGAACATGAATTCTTAAGTGTGAGCCTGTTAGCTTAGAGATTGTTAAGTATGTTGCAGTTTTAAAGCTTCATAAGGTCACAGTAAGACCATTTGAACCGAAGCTAGAGTCTTCTGCCGGGGGATGATATGTCCCTATTAACGAGAAGATGAGTCAAGAGCTCCTCGTTGACATCTCCGTCCTCATAAAGACAGCGTAATCGGTCTGCGTTCTTTTGCACACGTTAAAAGTCGTCAGACGTCGTTCCAGACTCACACGATCTGAGGTAAGAACTTCACTGCATCATGAGCTCATCAAACTCCTCCTATGACGCTCCATTATAACGAAAGACCCCTTGATCTCACCACTTAGCTGATGAGTGAGTCAGCGTGCAATGTGACCTCCGGTTTCCCAGAAGACTATCAGTAACTCTGCTGAATATCAAAGCCGGGAAACGCAGCGTGCTTCTCTTTGATGATTGCAGTGAAGGTTTACACAGCATCCAGTAGCAGGCGTGTCAAAATATCAAACTATTACAGATCCATTAGCGCTGTGGCACCACGTTCATGACATGTGACTTTAAGTTTTACTAACGATTAGCAGAGAGTTTATTCTGGATGTATGGTCCAGAATAAGATGAGCCTTTTCACCTTGGACAACCCAGGAGCTTGTTCACTAGTAACGTAGTGTGATACGTTTCTAGTGAAATGGTCTGAACATCAGCAGGAGAGGACTCTTTAAAGTAGAGACACTACATACTGATATACACCTGAACATCAGCAGGAGAGGACTCTTTAAAGTAGAGACTTTACATACTGATATACACCTGAACATCAGCAGGAGAGGACTCTTTAAAGTAGAGACACTACATACTGATATGAACCTGAACATCAGCAGGAGAGGACTCTTTAAAGTAGAGACTTTACATACTGATATACACCTGAACATCAGCAGGAGAGGACTCTTTAAAGTAGAGACACTACATACTGATATACACCTGAACATCAGCAGGAGAGGACTCTTTAAAGTAGAGACACTACATACTGATATACACCTGAACATCAGCAGGAGAGGACTCTTTAAAGTAGAGCCACTACATACTGATATACATCTGAACATCAGCAGGAGAGGACTCTTTAAAGTAGAGACACTACATACTGATATACACCTGAACATCAGCAGGAGAGGACTCTTTAAAGTAGAGACACTACATACTGATATACACCTGGACATCAGCAGGAGAGGACTCTTTAAAGTAGAGACACTACATTCTGATATACACCTGAACATCAGCAGGAGAGGACTCTTTAAAGTAGAGACACTACATATTGATATACACCTGAACATCAGCAGGAGAGGACTCTTTAAAGTAGAGACACTACATACTGATATACACCTGAACATCAGCAGGAGAGGACTCTTTAAAGTAGAGACACTACATACTGATATACACCTGAACATCAGCAGGAGAGGACTCTTTAAAGTAGAGACACTACATACTGATATACACCTGAACATCAGCAGGAGAGGACTCTTTAAAGTAGAGACACTACATACTGATATACACCTGAACATCGGCAGGAGAGGACTCTTTAAAGTAGAGACACTACATACTGATATACACCTGAACATCAGCAGGAGAGGACTCTTTAAAGTAGAGACACTACATACTGATATACACCTGAACATCAGCAGGAGAGGACTCTTTAAAGTAGAGACACTACATACTGATATGAACCTGAAAACCAGCTTCATGTCCTATTTAAGTCAACATATCCAATGTACGCACACAATACTGTATCTCGTGATTTGGGCCCATACATAATGACAACAGAAAAATATAAAAATGCTTAAATGTGTCCCTTTACTGTACCTTGAAATCTCCTTAATTAAAATGGAGGGCAACGGCAGACACATATGTGAATTGACCAGTTTAAATTAATCATAATTGCACACAAAAGGACATCATATTATATGGGACATGTTGGAGGGAGGCAGCTATGATGAATGTGGCATTTGTCAATCGTACACACCTATGGTGAGCCGGCCATCTGGGCAATCAGCAGTCAGCATGACCTGCTCACACCCACACATCTGACCATCATCGCACAGCACACACTGCCAGCACACCCTCCATAACAACACCCACACATCTGACCATCATCACACAGCACACACTGCCAGCACACCCTCCATAACAACACACACTCATCTTCTGCTACCATTATGCGGACCCTCCAGTGCATTGGGTTCATTACCTAGCTCTTAGCTGTATTATAACACTAATTTGTGACGCACGGTTAGCCCTACACCTCCAGTTAGGACCATTTAAGCACGGCAACAATTCTCTTTATGGATAATATACTGTCTAACATGTAACCCTAACCCTCAAACTCAATTTGCACATACATTTGGGTTTTTGGAGTGCCATCCACAACTTCAAAACTGTCTTTACACCTTTTCTCTTGATCCAATCAGAGCTTAATGTACTGTTATCGTAGCGGGGGGGATTAAAGAGACTTAAAGAGACAGGTATATTATGACAAACAGTTTAAGAAAAACAGTGTTTCTTGAACATTAAAGCTGTTTTATAGGAGTCCACCCTACCAGTTAGGGATGTCCCGATCACCTTTTTTTGCTCCCGATCCGATTCCGATCATTTGATTTTGACAATTTGCCGATACCGATTTTTCCCGATCCGATCTTTATGCAATGCATTAAGAGAAAAAAAGCATTCAAGTTGTCCCTTAAGGTTAATTTTTTATTTAAATAGGATATTCTATCCAACATGGATATAGCTTCTTTCTTTCAAAGCAGCATTGGATCAGTTCAGTTGTGCAGCATTGGATCAAAACAAAATCAAGCTTGTCAGTACTCGTTAGCTTACTTCTACAATTAGACACTGCGCCCTGCCCACTCTGTTGCCAGATTTGAGAGAAATAAGCAACCAGGTCTCTGAAAACAAGCCCCAAAGAAGCAACACATACATGATGTTTTGTAATTTGAAACCAAAACTAAGGCCTCAGGATGACTTTAAGACTTGAATATGGTCATTTTTGTTTTGTAACATTGAATACAAAATAATAAAAAAAAAATGTTATAAAAAAAAAAAAAAAAAATCCCGATCCCCGACTTTTTTTTCTCCCGATTCCGATCTTTTGAAAATCACGTGATCGGCTCCGATCCCCGATCACGTGATCGGATCGGGAAATCTCTACTACCAGTGTTACATGATATGAACATTGACTGAATGATTACAAACCTTGGTAATGTAAACGCTCAATAAAACTTCATTCTAAACTGCACCAAAGACCGGAAATCATCTGTTTGTGTCTGCGTCTGGAAGTAATGGCAATAAAATAATATAGGACATTGGAACAATTAAGTTGCCATTACAAAATATGTCCACTTTATTCCGCAGATCTTCCTTTCAGACAATCGGACACAATACAAAAGTTCACATGGATGCCATATTCAATTGCACCCGTCACTTTAGTACGGATTTTGTGCCTGCAGCATTTGACAAAAGCAAAGCTACCTTGGCGTTGGCGACGGCAGGAACAGCCAGAGGGGATAATGAGGACTGGCAGCTGGAGGTGTGGATGAATACTTGGCCCTGCTGGTGGCCGTTGCAAACAAGTGGGAGCGGTGCTGACATGATAACAATACAGCTGAACAGCACTTTGGCTGCCCAGTTCTGACTGTGGATGGCCAACGTTTCCAACAATGGGATGCACAAAAGACATTTAGGGTTTAGAGATAGGAAGCAGGACCCTCAGCTTTTTGGCGATAAAAAAGTGAACGAGAAGCGGGAGAGTTTGGAACACAGCAAGGTCAAAACTATAACTTTTTTTAATGTACTACAACTATATTGGGTTCAAGGCTTTTATTTGTCATACTGTACGTCATACATAGCTACAGTTAAAGGGGACCTATCATGCAAAATGCACTTGTGTACGTCTTTTCTACATGAATATGTGTCCCCGGTGTTCCAGGGAACTCACCAAGTGTCAGAAAACACAACCCTCTCTATTTCCCTCCGTACCCAAATCTCTAAAAAAAGGGGCTGCAACGGATCTGATACAGACTGATCCAGATTTGAACAATTCTATGACGTCACAGAAGTGGCGCTACGGCTATTGGGTCAACTCCACCAATCAGGAGGAGACAGCCACGGACATTGCCGTTGGAAAGCGCTGGAGACGCTGTAGTACATATGCCAGGCCTCTAGATGGTGCTGTTCTCACAGAATCAGCCCATGATACAAAGACAGGATTAAATTGAGCGAAATGAGGAATGGCTAAAATGCATGATCTGTTTGGTATTTTGAAAAATAAAAAGTATAAATATGCCTTATATAGGTATGGTCCTACACTATATTATTCAAATATAGCATGATAGCTCCACTTTAAGTCGATGACAATCTGAGGTCACAGGCTCCACCAACACAATAAAACTGAACAAAAAGTGAAATAGTTAAAAACGTGGGATTTAGCAGACATTTGAATCTGCTATGCTGCCGAAAGAAAGATGTTTTCAATGACTCATTTTACCACATTAACATATATTACATTTTTGAGATGGAAGCAACAATCTCGCTTCACCACTGAGACATCCCCCCAAGATTAGATTTTTCTTCAATATAAATCCAAACAAATTCTGCCACATTTTCTCTTTGTTTTATATTTGTATCTGTTTATGCCATGCCACATTTCATCGACATTGAAGGATATTATATCAAAATGGAGACTCTTTTATTCAGCTTGCTTGTCATTCAAATAGGAATGTAAATGTGGATGCAAAGTTGAATATATTGAATATATAACCCTAAACAATACTCGTCCAACTCATTAATAGCATCCATTGTTGTTCTTTTTTTCACTTCAATAACGCTACACTCTACACAAACTGTATCATCGACCACATTGCGTTTTTTCGTGTGTTTCGAAGTGATCTAACAAACATACAAGAAAAAACAGCATGAAATATCTATTATGTATATTCCTGGTGCCGCTCATTCTCATTTTATATGTAAATTCAGTTCAACAGGTAATCTCAAAAAAGCCTTTATATCTCGTGTTGGATATACTGTACCAAGGATGAGTAGGATTGCAGTATGTTGACGTAAACCCTTTGATTAATTAAAACAATTTAAATAAGACACAAAGCATGTGTGAACACAGCCGCTCTGATTACTGAGGAGGAGGAATCGGGCCTCGGCTCTTATCTAGCCTGCACAGCCGCCAGCAGCAGATACAATGGTGCAGGACTTTATAGACATTAAGATCTCAACGGAGGGCAGGCCAAATACCATTGATTCTTGAATGAACTCATTTTGGCAACCATAACGACCCGAGGTTCCCTTTAGTAGCCCAGAACAAAACTCATGTCCTTCTTCATTAAGGTCTGCTGGAGATTTGGATGCAACTATCGTGCAATGCTTCACCAGCTGAGAAATGTGCATGTTATCTTAAAAAGCCCCCCGGGGTACAACAAAGCTCGCAATGTGTGTAAGCTCAGACCCATCATGCCTGCTGTTTTTTTTAAAACAGGTCAATTCTTTGTGAAGGTTCCTCGAGCGTGGAAACCTGAGCATTATCTTTGCCTGGCAGTGATAGTCTTTAGATACGCGCAACGGTCGAGAGGTCATCGCTGTTTTCTTTGTAAGCTTTGAAAGAAATGCGAGACAACGAATCATATGATGGCTCCGGGATAAAAGATAACTCCCTTCTGTTGCAAAGAGACACAATAGATATCATTGTTTTTCCACCTTTGGTCATAATCCAGCCGAGTTGGCGACTCTCTGGAGATCGCTTCAATGCATTCGAGATATATACTACGGCTGAACAGGACACTATCGCTCAGAGTCGCAGCACTTCCTTCACACAAAAGTTGGAGGGTAAAAGTTTTCTAAATCTTTTTTATTGAGAAATCATTGTGACGGAGACAAGATGTTTCCTTAAATAACTGAGATGATTCTGTCACAGGAATGAGAGAATGATGAACCACCGGTTAATTTAATTTATTATAATTTCAAATATGTGGTTTGGTAAACCTGAGAAAGCTTAACATCACAATGCAAACCGAGCTAAAAATGATTACCTCAAAATAGCTCAAGGCAATCAACGTAACTGTGATTGAGATTCAATTAATTCTCAAGTGCACACACTAATGCAAGGAGAAATCATCACGGCTGCACAAGCAACGTTATGACTGTCTCGATCTCTAAAACGTCTTTGGTAGTTACTTAGATTAATTCAATTTTTCTTTAAAGCATAACTTCAGTGTTTTCCTCGGACAGTATTTGATTAAAAAAGTCAGTAGGGTGAAATACGGTGTCCAAAAACAGTAAATGTTTAAGTCAATCATAATTAACTGTACATTCTAATTTAACTTTATTACACGGCTTAGTTGAATACTTGATTCTGATTCATCGATACTGTTGCTAAGGAGAACAGACTGTTGCTAAGGAGGAACAAGGGACTATGTGCAGTCATATCAACCCGCAGAAAGAAGTCCAGTGAATTTAACGAAAGCTGTGCAAAAACAATCGTTTCATCCATCAGAGAACACAGAGGAATACTTTTAAATATTATCTTTTTATATTTGTGGAGAGCAGGACATTTGGGATTAAGAATGTTAGTTTGATAATAATAATATTAATAGATCACATTTTTAAAGCGCCTTTCAAGGGACCAAAGGCCGCTTTGCATGCTTTAAGGACGGACATAAACAAACAAACAAACAAGTAGGGCAAATAATTTACACAAAAAACATCTGAGAAGCTTTCATTGGAGAATGATTGGAAAAGGGCACTTCAAAGCATACTTGGAAGATGATTGGACGAACCATTTGTCCGTCAAACTCTCAACCCTAACCCTAATATTTCCCATGGATAAAAGCCTTCAGTGCCATTCTTTTCTCGTCATACAAAAGGTTCAGCTTCTGGCCCCGACTGCCTTCAGCTAAAGAAAATAGGCCCTAGCTCTTTAGATTTTCATTTTAAGAACGTGACCCTCTCTTATCGTAGTGGCTACTTAATGACTTCCGAGTCAGTTGGATCAATTGAAAACCTTCCGGTCCGAAAGAGTCTTTTTTTATTGCCCGCCAAGACGGTTCAATTCCTCGCTAACTCGTTCAAAAGGATTTCAAAACAGAGCAAAGGCTAACCGTCTGGGCAGGAAGTCATTCATTGTGGGTGACAGGAAAAATATGGGCACCACAGAAGAAGAAGACACACACATGGCCCAGTTCTGCCAATTACTTTGAAATCCAGGTTTGTAGGAGAGTATCTTTTGTTTAAAATAACTGCAAACTTTACATGGAGATTGCACGTTATATGGAAATGAACTTTTACCCACGTAGAGTGATTTAAAATGCCGTTCCTTCTGCATGAGTGGGTGTTTCACGTAACTTATTATCCCTATCATTGCTTCTTCTCATCTTCTTTATCTAACCTCCCGTTTTGCCGAATATTAGCCTGATTATACAACAATAACCTTTAGAGTGAAAACAAATGTTCTTTTCCAATCCTACGCGGAAGAAAACTTGTTTAATTCTTTCTTAAAATACATTCTGAACGCAAAGGAATCTAATTGGAAATCTGCTTCTCGGCTGAGGTGTTGATTGCATGTAGGGCTATAACATTTCATATCATCAAGACACCAATCATGACAACTATTCACCCTAATGGTTCATTAACGCCTCCTTACATGATTATTTTTGCTAGCTTTTTCATGGACTATATAGACAATTTAAACTTGTTAGTACTGTTGTTCTTTTACAGTACATCCCTCAGTGATTGTCCGCCATCCAGAGCGCTTTTCAAACCTCGCACATACTTCGAGCAGCTCCCTTTGGCCTCAGAGTCACTACTTAGCATTGGCGCCACAGTAGCTTGTGTGATAAAGTGTTGGAAGGCATTGATTTTGTGCCACTGGTGGGTCTATTCTGGTTCGCCTTAGCCTTCTTTTTTCCTCTCACCGTTGCCCCTCTGCTTTGGATAGCACAAAAGAACCATGAGCCGCCTCTCACCCTCGTGTTGGGAGGTCAGCCTCACCGACCTCTCTGTAAAGCTCAAGATCTAATTCACTGGTGAGAGAGAAAAAGTTGACACCATGGGCAGTGCTGAATCCTGCACACTTTCAAATGTAAACCATCTTTCAATAGTCCTTACTTAATGATGTATAGAATGTGATCCATCTTGTATCTGAAGGATATTTGTGTTGTGTCATGTGGTTATTTGCACACTTTCAGCCCTTAGGCAAAGATAATTTAAACAATCTTTCTATATTTCTTATTTGATGCCATAAAAAATGCTTATATCTTGAATCTGAAGGATGTTTTTCTTACTCTTGCTGTGTTGGGTGCATGTAAAGTACCAAGTGTCATGTGGTTATATGCATTTTTTCCGATGGTAAGGGGCGGCTGTGGCTCCATTGGTCAATGAATGTCTACCAATTGTACGGTTAATGGTTTAAAGTTAAGTGTCCTCAGGCTAGATACACCTAATTCCTTCAGTAAGCATGTCTACGGGCTAGAAGTGTATCTGAGAGGCTTGAGATAAAAGTGTCAGCTAAATGACATGTAATGTAATATTAAGGAACTCAGTGGTTTCTCGAGTCTATATTTCTGGTTGGATTCTTGAAATAAGGTCTGTGGTTAACACAAGATGAAGAGATGTCGTTCTATGACATAAAATAGGTCAGTAAATCCCCCACTGTTGGATTTAAAAACAGCGGTTGCTAACAAGTGTCAAAATGAGACGACGAAGCGTCATGACGCCCAACATTAGCCACCTTTAGCTTAGCGGTGGTGACGTGAAGTCATGTGACCGTGCTGTAGTTCCTTTAGCCCAACATTAGCTACCTTTAGCTTAGCGGTGGTGACGTGAAGTCATGTGACCGTGCTGTAGTTCCTTTATAGCCCAACATTAGCCACCTTTAGCTTAGCGGTGGTGACGTGAAGTCATGTGACCGTGCTGTAGTTCCTTTATAGCCCAACATTAGCCACCTTTAGGTTAGCGGTGGTGACGTGAAGTCATGTGACCGTGCTGTAGTTCCTTTATAGCCCAACATTAGCCTCCTTTAGCTTAGCAGTGGTGACGTGAAGTCATGTGACCGTGCTGTAGTTCTTTTAAAGCCTAAGTTGATCTTTTTACTAAATATCATAGACGTTTATTGGCGACGGAAACATTTTTCTGCAATATACTACGATCAAATGGGGAAATCCCATTTGCTTTTTGTTGAGGGAACCCTTGTGATGTTTACTTCTGGTTTGGACAACAACAATACATCATTACTACACCACTATTACTATGGTCAATTGTAGGTGTTGTTTACAAGAAAACTGACCCTAACCCGTCGTTAGTAATAAGGGACGTTCTTGGTGAGGATGGCCTGAAAAAGTGCGAAATCTTTCACTTTTCAATCCAATGCACATGATCAATATGACATACACATACATGATGGATATTGAAGGAAGCAGAGGAGTCACTTCAGAGGAGAAAATAAATGGACAGAGATGAAAGAGAGAGGAAGAAGGGTGGGAGGACAGAGAGGCGGAGGATGGATGGATGGATGGAGGAGTGAAGGGAGGGATGGACAGATGGGGGTTAGGTAGCTGGAGGGAAGCATGCCACATATTGCCATTGATCCACAGGAGGGCTCATCAAAGAAAGAGTGACATTTATGGCTCTGCTGACTGCGAACAGGAGGCTGTGACATTGTCAGAAATGTGACGCCTCTCTATAGATCCATAGGTCCGGGGTGGAGGGCTCTTGTTAGCGATGGAAGGCTTGGTATTAAACATGGATTCGTAGCGGGTGAAACACAGCTGGAGTGAAACCTTTTATTGCTCCCGAGAGAATCTGCCTCGCACATGTAATGAGGCCGTATATTAAAGAGCGTGGATAACAAGGTGTCTGCAAGTTGCATCGAGTAACGGTAAATCTTTTAATGCATTTTTAATGGCACTTATGCTTATTTATGAGTGTGAGAAACTGACGAATCTAACAGTGTTTTTATTTTTTATGAGAGAGATCACCGTCCTGCTGGTTTCATATTAGTGTAATGTTTTCTATTGAGATGGCAGATTACTACAGGGGTTCCCACGATTCCCCAAAACCAATCAGATTTCACCAATTGCCTTGTTGCTATAAATTGGACCCCCATCCTTCACCTCACTTAGCAATGTACTGGTATTTATGAAATACACCCCAAAAGATACCTGTGTTAGGCGCATAAACATATATGTTTTGACATATTCTTGTTTAATTATGTCTTGTCTTTAAAAAGCCCCAAAACTCCATTGTTCGAATATTAATAATACTATCAATATCAGTTTAAGGGTGGTCCTACATTTTTATTCTTTAAACAATTTTTCTTTTTATATTTACTATTTACTTGCACTATATATTTCTGTTTCTCTTAGTTATTGTGTTGCGCTGTTGGAGAAGCCTGTGACCTATGATTTTCATCGGCAAAACTACACACTATGTTCAAATGACAAAATAAAGAACGTTGAATACACAGGGGCCAAGCTTGTTGCACTACATACCCTTTTGTAGCAGAAGCATCAAGTAGTGTTAGCTTAGTAAGCTATGCTACATAAAAGCAGCCTGAAGGTTTATTCAGAAAGACTCTTCCTTGATCCACAAGGCTTCCTGAAGGAATAATGTGGAATATCTAGAACATTTATTGACAGCAGGTGTAAGTCCTGAGGGCCAGCGATCAGGTGTGATTATTCAAACATGTTGAAAGTTAACACCCGGAGGATAAGGAGCTCAAACTCCAGATGATCTCTGCTTTAAAGCTTGGACACAAATATCACCTAATATCAGACATGGACTGAATACATACCTGAAACACTCACTCACTCACTCACTCACTCACTCACTCACTCACTCACTCACTCACTCACTCACTCACTCACTCACTCACTCACTCACTCACTCACTCACTCACTCACTCACTCACTCACTCACTCACTCACTCACTCACTCACTCACTCACTCACTCACTCACTCACTCACTCACTCACTCACTCACTCACTCACTCACTCACTCACTCACTCACTCACACACTCACACACACACACACACACACACACACACACACACACACACACACACACACACACACACACACACACACACACACACACACACACACACACACACACACACACACACACACACACACACACACACACACACACACACACACACACACACACACACACACACACACACACACACACACACACACACACACACACACACACACACACACACACACACACACACACACACACACACACACACACACACACACACACACACACACACGCTCTACTGTACGTGTGTGATTTGTGTTCCATCACTGGCAATCATGAAATGATTGCAGGGAGAGAATGGCGGTAACAAGCATCGCTGTTCAGCATTCCTAAACAGCCTTTGCTGTCAAGGGCATTTACACACTGCCGAAGTGGACACACACACACACACACACACACACACACACACACACACACACACACACACACACACACACACACACACACACACACACACACACACACACACACACACACACACACACACACACACACACACACACACACACACACACACACACACACACACACACACACACACACACACACACACACACACACACACACACACACACACACACACACACACACAACATGATACGTTTGGAAACTGACTTTCCCTCAAAGTGGTGCTGAAGCGGTTTTAAATCTGGTGTCAGAGATTTATTGCGTTTGTTTTTAGATTATGTGTGTTAGTTTTTCCCGCCATCCTCCTGTATTATTTTCTACATCTCTTAAGAACAAAACAAATCTCAGTAAAGTCTGTCAGGCTTCGGGTCCTCTAATTACAGGTGCAGCTTAAAACGAGCAATGCGCTGAAGTTTCGCGGCGACAAAACACTTCCCTCACAGTTTCTCATTTCTCACAGATTATCAAAGAAAAGGCCGAGCATTCATATTCAATTTGAAGCCACTGCCGTCCGCGCGGCCGAGAGCAAACAAACAACATTTGAGCATCATTGTCAGTAAATTTGTACGGAGGGATTTGCTATTATTCATAAACAAAACTCTGTGGCAGCTCTGACGGATCTTATCCCGAGGAAAGGAAATGATAAAGTGAAACGTCTCACTTATTGTGCAGCTGGAGCCAAAGTAGGATATGTGTGTTTGCAGGCTTACACCATCAGTCAATATACAATAGAAACTGAGCCTGGGTGGCTGTAAACACACACTTTGATTTTTTTAGTATTGTCCAAACTCGCTAGATTACAGGGTTTTGGTTTGTGTTATTCTATCCACTTTCAAACCAAAGATTTTCGCAAATAAATACAAAATAAATATGGAGGCAGCGTTCTTCTGTATACTCATCGTTTTCTCAGAAGTGAAGCAGGAATGTCTGAGGGTTTGTTTGGCAGGAGAATGCTGTATTTTGACATAAAATAACATGTCATGTTAACCTTCCTGTTGTCGTTAGATCCAATGTGACCCACTTCCTAATGTTTTAATGTCTGGAGGAAGAGGTTATTGATGGGCCGACGGTAAACCATTTCCAGAAACACGCAGCAGTTCTGATAAACAACGTAAATAGGAAAACATAAATGTGCCAAAACACACGCAAATGACGAGAGACCTTCATCAACTTGAGGAAACAATTGCATAAAACATGTTAGCTAGGGCTGCTCAATTAATCGTATTTTAATCGCGATTACGATTATGGCTTGCAACGATTAGGAAAACAACGTAATCGAAATAAAACGATTTTTTTTTATTATTAATTTTTTTTTTTTTTTTAAATAATCTTTTTTTTTTTTTTTCAGTTGAATTATACTTAAAGTTCAGGGTAATCAACTGTTAAAAACATACTGTTCACATTTTTCTCTCCAATAAATGGATTTTTCCCATTCAATGAATAATCGCATTTAATAATCGCAATTACAATTATTGACCCAAATAATCGAGATTATGATTTTTGCCATAATCGAGCAGCCCTGATGTTAGGTTAGGTTTTCAACAACAGTGATTGTTGGCCAACTTTAAAATCCCCAACGCCTTTTCCTAAATGAAAAGCAAGGTTTCGTTTTGTGTAAATGAGGTTGATCATACATTTGAAAAAAAGAGGTTGATGATGATTTGCCTAAAAAAGTGTGATATCTGGGTGATTCATTGTAAACAAGATTTCTGTGAGATATAATCATGGAAAAGAGACATAAATACCAACAGGTATCGCTGTGTGTCAGTAATTTCTTATATAAAGTCATAACATTGCTGCAGGGTAAGTATAAGACAACACAATATGTCAAATTCAGCAACGTGAGTCTCTAGTAAATCCACCTCAAAGCTCAAAATCCATTTTTTTATGAGCAGTCTTTTATGAAGTACAAACTTCAAAAACAAATCAAGTCACAAAAGTGTCAAACACACATTGTATCAAACTCCAGCAGCTCAACACACGCGCAGTGAATACAACGTGTACAGCTAATTGACAAACAAGTGTCAAACCCGATGAGAAGTGTTTGCTGTGTTAATGTCTGAATAATACATCTGGTATAGTAAGTCTTTGAACATGAGTGCGAGGCAGTTTCATCATGTCTTTTCTCCTGACAAAGGGCTGCCGTTTCAAGAACCAAATGTTTAACATAGCATATACAAACCTGACATCTACATATATTCCAAGCACGCGTAAACATTGCATCAAGTAGGATCGGAAGCTGTAGTAAGAGGGAGAAATAAAAATCATCAATATAACCTGATTTGTTTAACCAAATTGTAATATTAGCAACCATTTGTGCCTCCATAGGACTCCTTTCACACGTTGACCAATCACAACAGAGCCGGCCAGCTCCAATCAGAACAGACTGGGCTCTGGTTTCAGACAGAGGGTGAAAAGAGGTGCTGCAGCACAGGCAGTATGAGAACAATAAAGAGATTTCTGAACATTAAAGCATGGAGACATGTAGAGACACTACATACTGATATACACCTGAACATCAGCAGGAGAGGACTCTTTAAAGTAGAGAGACACTACATACTGATATACACCTGAACATCAGCAGGAGAGGACTCTTTAAAGTAGAGACACTACATACTGATATACACCTGAACACCAGCAGGAGAGGACTCTTTAAAGTAGAGACACTACATACTGATATACACCTGAACATCAGCAGGAGAGGACTCTTTAAAGTAGAGACACTACATACTGATATACACCTGAACATCAGCAGGAGAGGACTCTTTAAAGTAGAGATACTACATACTGATATGCACCTGGTAATTGACATAATAAGGCCCAAAAACATGAGCCATCAGAAGATCAGACATGTTTCAAACAGGTTGGCTTAAAGTATTATGACATATTGTCATTTTTTAAGTTGTATTAAATGTTTATAAAGACAGAAAGGAGTCTTATATGTCCACATGGTCCTGACTCCTGAGTATCACAGACATTAATGGTCAATGAGGAGAAAGCCGTATTGCAATCTCTCACCTTGAAGCACAAATGACTCGAGCCCCCCCCATCCTCACCGGAAATGAGTGATGAGTCTCGGGTTGTATCGGCGGGAGTCCTGGGATTGAACAGAACTGCATTTTGTCACGCTAACACCGGAGGGGACATTTGAAGCAGGATGACACCTCATGAATATCAAATGGCACCCTGCTTTTTAGCGTGACACACTTCAGACTTTCAGGAATTAATTATCGGTGGATAATGTGGCGCCGGCAACCAGGCGAGTTTTCAAGGTGTTCTCGCAAACTTTTGTGATGCTCATGAAGTCAGACAAAGAGAGGAACTTTTTATTTTTTCCAATCCCTGAGTTAACGAGCGCCTCAAACACATCCGCAGCACGGTGATCAAACCAGACAGAGATAGCAAAT
>NC_136907.1:3222576-3235076 GCF_949606895.1 Notothenia rossii
GTTAAAAACTACCATTTCACACAATATGATAGCCATGTTCACCGCCTCGCATCCCGGTCCAAAACCATTGTCGAATGGTTGCCAATCTAGCTTGTCAACATCAATAAGCGCTTGTGTTTGAAAATATACCAACAGAGCAAATAATTCACTGCAAGGCCGTTAACAAGCTCCTTTAATATCCTTAGTCACGCAACGCGCTGTAAATGATGGAGTAAAGACACATTTGAGGATCCACCGACACAGCTCTGGTTCTGTTTTCTTACCTCCAAACAAACAGCTCTTGCTTGCCCCACATTGCCAACCCGAGAGGGAAAGCAATGCTTCCTTTATTTGTATCTATTTATTCAACATTTGCCAGGAGATCTGTTGGAGCTATATATCTCTTTATATATTTAATAGTTTAACATTTATTTTCTTGCTGTTTATAGTGTTTATTATTATTATCATGTATTTATATGTATTCTTAGTTAGTGTCATAAGTTAAAGTAGTTTATATGCTTTTATTTTTGAAGGCATGTTTTGGGCCACGCATAGGAAAGGCTTAAGGAAAAGGGATATAGGAAACCTGTTCGTTGTACTTTGTTATCGGAATAAACTGCACAAATGGAGAATCTTGTCTGGACCTGGATCATTGCCCCGCGTAAGATCCGCTAACTAGTGCCTCAGCGGCTGTATTATTTAAAGTGAATTATCTGTTTTATTTCTATATGATTTTGACCGCTACAATATCTCTTTGAGACCTTTACCAAAAGAGTCCTGGTAAAGATGGGCAGTAGCACAGTTATAGACATCAAATCAAAAACATATAACGGTCACAATCAGACACATTCATTCAAGCATCAGAGCTGCAGCTTCAGAAGAACACAACCTGAAGATGAGCCTTTAACTCACTGATCAAACTGCCACCCTATTGATTCCTTCTGATTGACATAGTGTGCTGAATGTAAGTTGAATCCTGACAATCCTTGAGTCCTTCTCCACAACACGTCTGGAAGAGGACACAGAGGGGAGGTGCCTGTCACTCATCATCCGAGGACCAGCGAGCAAGGCTGCAGGTCACCTGATCCATGTTTCATATGTGTGTGTGTGTGTGTGTGTGTGTGTGTGTGTGTGTGTGTGTGTGTGTGTGTGTGTGTGTGTGTGTGTGTGTCGCTCCCTCCATGGTGGCTCATCGCTGGGCATCACTGCAGGAGCTGAGGATGTGTCACATCAACCACAGGCCAGTGAGCAGGTCTGGGGAATTGTGTGTGTGTGTGTGTGTGTGTGTGTGTGTGTGTGTGTGTGTGTGTGTGTGTGTGTGTGTGTGTGTGTGTGTGTGTGTGTGTGTGTGTGTGTGTGTGTGTGTGTGTGTGTGTGTGTGTGTGTGTGTGTGTGTGTCCATACAACTGTGGGTGGGCTAGAGCTAGTGTTGTTTTTACACATTGAAAGATTTTCTATATCACTTGTCAGAAAAGTGTGAAAACGTGTAATATTACATTATTTCTCGCGACGAAACAACATATTTTGAATCCTGTGTGTGTGTGAGAGACATAAACTAATCAACACCCCACAATGTCGGCATCTCAATTCCATCTAAACACACAAATGATTATTTGCCTCTTTTAATAGTCCATGTTCTGCCGTCTTATTTATTAAAACAATGTGATGCAATGAATCCTCTTAGCTTATGATTTGTACACACACACACACACACACACACACACACACACACACACACACACACACACACACACACACACACACACACACACACACACACACACACACACACACACACACACACACACACACACACACACACACACACACACACACACACACACACACACACACACACACACACACACACACACACACACACACACACACACACACACACACACATCCCTTGAGATTTAATATAAATTGCTCTTTTTCATCTTCAATTTTTCATAAGGTTGGTGTGTTTCTGGATTATTAAATTCCCTGAGGGTTAGTAGAAACTCATTCCTTCCTACGAGACTTTTTGCGGTTGTAGAAATGATTAATTTCCATTTGGTTGATTAGCCTTTGTGCCGTGCGTTACTTTTCAATAACTGAACAGGTCAGTCATTATTACTCCAATATAATAAGGCCATTAAACAGGAACAGGAAATGCAATAATTCAAGACTTTTAAGAACATTAAATACAAAATTAAATAAAGCTAGCACATTCAGACTATTTGAAATAAAAATGATTCTCATGAAATAAAAAGTAGTATTTATCTATTTTTGATCAATTCAAGTCAGTAAAGATATTCATAATTGGTTTTGAAAAATGTTTTCCTTGTTGCAAAGCCTGGAAAGCTTTTTCTGTAATAAATGCAAGGCTTACTGTATCCTATAAACAAAAACAATACCCATGTGCTCTTCAAGTCTTTAGCTACCTAACGTGTTGCTTACTCCGCAAAACATCACGTCTAAAGCTCTTAATTGCTCTGCAGCTGAATATATTTTCAATTATTTATTCAGTTCTGCAGCAGATCCAAACTAATCTGAGCTAGAGCCATGTCAGCAGCATGGCCAATGTGAGGTGTGTGTGTGTGTGTGTGTGTGTGTGTGTGTGTGTGTGTGGAACATTTACAAGCAATACATCAGCATTGCATGTGTAACTGTGTGATTCCATGTGTGTTTGCAGATGGGTAAGACACACACGTTGATGGAAGCATGTGTGTGTACAAATCTAGAAAGCAGGCCTGTAAATAATGAATGAGCGTGCATGCAGGAGACAGATAGACAAATTGAGTGGCCTTGTTAAAAAACCTCCACCCACAAACTCAGGGGACACATAAAGACTGGCGGTGGCAAGGACTAAAGCTACAACATTATGATAAAGCCCAACGTTGCAATCACACACTAAAGCATGAGGAACAACGGCTTTATAAGGGTCTGTTATGTGTAGATAGGTGGGCTAATAAAAGGGGGCCATTCAGGTGGATTTGTATCCCTTTCTTTTAATTGAACAGAGCATGTATGTGAGGACCCAAAGCAGTCTTATGTAAAGAGAGCAATTTGTTCTAAATGTGTATTGGATCCGTAAGTATCCTTTGCTAATTTCCCATTCAATAGTCTGAGTGGAAATCAAACGATGAGGAATATGAATGAAGGGGCTCACATTCAATCCGCCCGCAGCTGGAATATTATGTGACATTGATGCCGTGTTCAGCCTTCGACACATTCCAGCAAGCCCCAGACACACGGGGAAATATAACGTTATTTAATGTTGTGTTTCATAGCATGAGTTGTTGCATGTTCCTAGGGGTGGGTGTTAGCACTGGAACAAGGATGCATGCTTATGGACAATATTACTTCCATAATCTTTGGTTGTCAGAAAAAGTGAAATTCTGAAAAAAAAGTGAAATTCTGAAAAAAAGTGAAATTCTGAAAAAAAGTGAAATTCTGAAAAAAAGTGAAATTCTGAAAAAAAGTGAAATTCTGAATAAAAGTGAAATTCTGAAAAAAAGTGAAATTCTGAATAAAACTACAATTCTGAAAAAAATAACGACCTTCTGAAAAAAAGGAAATTCCAAGAATGAAAATAAAAAATGCAAAAAGTAAAATTCTGAAAGAAATCTTAATTCTTAGAAAAAAAAATCGGAATTCTGAGAAAAAGTATTTTTATTATTGTTGACGTTACTAGTTTTCCGTACATGTTCATTTTGACACATTCTTCTATATATATTTACATAAAAAGCTAGTTGATGGTAACTTCAATTTTTTCGGAACCATCACAATTTTTCTTGGAGTAGTTACTGCAGGTGAGTTCTTTATCCGGGTATTTTCGTGTATTTTTTTGAATAAAGTGTACAGTATCATGCGACCAGTCACTACTCAACCACGCTCAGAGTAGATAAGCATGTTCTACAAAGCTGTCGACACAGCCAAGATATTTCACGACTATACCCTGCGTGCGTTGACACCGTGTTCCACATGAGTTTCTCCTCTATACAAAATACTACATTCCCAAAGTGTGTGCAAGCTGTCAGTCATCTCCACCCGTGGAAAAAAACATCTCTGCAAGAGTTCAAAGATTGTAATAAGTAGGATTTCAGATGCAGAAACAGCTCTGTAAATCAGGAAAAAAGGAAGGGAAGTGAAAGCTAGTGACGCGCATCGTTTGGCGAGATGACAGCTCCTCAGTGAAGGGAATTGGCACCGCTGGTTTAACGGCTTCTCCGCCGAATGCTATTGGCTCTGCTTCATCTCAGTCGTTGTTGTTTCCAGTCACTTTGAGCCAAGTAATTGTCAAAGCTGAGCACCTTTCAGCCCCTGCGGAGAGCGTCGCACCGCCTTGTCAGTAAAGAGCGGTGTTCTTTGAATATCTAATGTTCCCCTCCCCTCAATATGAAAGGAACGCCACTGATAGTCGGTGGCGGCAATAACTAAAACAAATACAGGTCCAAATGTAGAATAAATGGCTCATTTCAAAATGTCACCGTGGAAACCAGAAGCAGTCACCGCATTTTGACAGGGTTTTAGATTTTAATTTAAATGGATATGGGGGTTTATGATGGACACGGCTCTCATGTAGTAAGCAAAGCAACACGGAGATATAATGTTGGATGTTGGAGTAGTGGGTGCAATCCTCCAAAGTGATTGTCCCACAAGGGAAAGAGAAGCATTACGTGTTTCATTCTGGGTTCTTGTGATTTCATCTTAAACCGACGCTTGGCAGAGCAAAGCTCAAATGAGGTCGGTTCACCGCCTGTGCATCAATGCTTCCGACTTCTACATAAAAGAAAAGCTTCTGCAGAGGAACTATGAGAGAGATTCATCTTCAGAAAGAAAGGAAATACGTAAGTGATAGTGATGTCTAGTGTTTCTGAGCCAGGGCCAAAGAAATGTGAGTTGGTTGAAAGGAGCTGCATGTTTCATACTTTGTTGTTTGTTTACAGCTCAGAAGATGTTCACATTTATTGAGCATCTTGTAAATAAGCCATGAGGCTATTTCAGGTAAATAGGCCAGCGCAAATTGCTTTGTAAAACTGTCAAAATGACGTGACTGACATTTGCCGCGTGCCATTATACGTCATGCTGCTGCGGCTTTGAAAAGGAAATACATGCACCGCACAACAAAGCAAGTACAGCTGATGGTGTGTGGCCGCCAAGATTAGCCCCGCTGGTTCTAACACTCATGCAGCCCAGCTCTCATTCTGTGGCTCATTTACTGGCATATTGCAGCTCTGCAAAAAATCAAGATCCCACAAAATAATCCAGCTGAGGAAGCAGGACCACCGGCCGGTCACTGCTCCTTCTGCTGTGGATGGATGAAGCCTCTGTCAACCTATACATCACAATGACAAACATAATATATACAGGTGACACAATCCCACTCCCCCCGCTGAAATATGAGCTTGGCTCTAAACGTGACCACACACACACACACACACACACACACACACACACACACACACACACACACACACACACACACACACACACACACACACACACACACACACACACACACACACACACACACACACACACACACACACACACACACACACACACACACACACACACACACACACACACACACACACACACACACACACACACACACACACACACACACACACACACACAAACTGCTGACACAGGCAGAAATGAGACGGGGGTCTTATATATGTTCTTGTGTATATTGAAAGCATTGTGACAAATGCGAGCAATTCATGGCAGCAGGTATTAAACATGACATGTGCTAGTGGGGGTCTGGTCAATCAAAACAGCTAGATGAAGTGCTTGACCTTAGCTTCTCATTTTGGAAAGCTAAGCAGGATCTAATCACGTGGTTCTGTAATAGGAGGGTCACTGCAGAGCTCTCTGTTTGTCATGCCAGGAGGAGATTTAGGCAGTAGAGATACAATGTTGTTGTCTATGGTCAATAGATGACATATTTTTGCAGGCAGACTTGGAAGTTAGCATCACAAGGGCTCCTGCTACAAAACGAAAATGGGATTTTTGTATTGGAGTTTGGATTATTGAAGAAAATAATCTCTGTGGCAAACAAACATTATGATACAAACACGTTCAGAAGGATAATCTCCACATATTAACACCACTTTATGATTTTTGGAGTAAAAAGCTAATGTTTATAACCGCTTTAAAGGAACTACAGCACGGTTACATGACTTCACGTCACCACCGCTAAGCTAAAGGTGGCTAATGTTGGGCTATAAAGGAACTGCAGCACGGTCACATGAATTCACGTCACCACCGCTAAGCTAAAGGTGGCTAATGTTGGGCTATAAAGGAACTGCAGCACGGTCACATGACTTCACGTCACCACCGCTAAGCTAAAGGAGGCTAACGTTGGGCTATAAAGGAACTACGGCACGGTCACATGACTTCACGTCACCACCGCTAAGCTAAAGGAGGCTAACGTTGGGCTATAAAGGAACTACGGCACGGTCACATGACTTCACGTCACCACCGCTAAGCTAAAGGTGGCTAATGTTGGGCTATAAAGGAACTACAGCACGGTCACATGACTTCACGTCACCACCGCTAAGCTAAAGGCGGCTAACGTTGGGCTATAAAGGAACTACGGCACGGTCACATGACTTCACGTCACCACCGCTAAGCTAAAGGAGGCTAACGTTGGGCTATAAAGGAACTGCAGCACGGTCACATGACTTCACGTCACCACCGCTAAGCTAAAGGAGGCTAACGTTGGGCTATAAAGGAACTACGGCACGGTCACATGACTTCACGTCACCACCGCTAAGCTAAAGGTGGCTAATGTTGGGCTATAAAGGAACTACAGCACGGTCACATGACTTCACGTCACCACCGCTAAGCTAAAGGTGGCTAATGTTGGGCTATAAAGGAACTACAGCACGGTCACATGACTTCACGCCACCACCGCTAAGCTAAAGGAGGCTAATGTTGGGCTATAAAGGAACTGCAGCACGGTCACATGACTTCACGTCACCACGCTAAGCTAAAGGCGGCTAATGCTGGGCTATAAAGGAACTACAGCACGGTCACAGGACTTCAAGTCACCACCGCTAAGCTAAAGGTGGCTAATGTTGGGCTATAAAGGAACTACAGCACGGTCACATGACTTCACGTCACCACCGCTAAGCTAAAGGCGGCTAATGCTGGGCTATAAAGGAACTACAGCACGGTCACAGGACTTCAAGTCACCACCGCTAAGCCAAAGGAGGCTAATGTTGGGCTATAAAGGAACTACAGCACGGTCACATGACTTCACGTCACCACCGCTAAGCTAAAGGCGGCTAATGCTGGGCTATAAAGGAACTACAGCACGGTCACAGGACTTCAAGTCACCACCGCTAAGCCAAAGGAGGCTAATGTTGGGCTATAAAGGAACTACAGCACGGTCACATGACTTCACGTCACCACCGCTAATCTAAAGGTGGCTAATGTTGGGCGCGATGAAGTTTAGTCGACTCATTTAGACACTTGTTAGCAACAGCCATTTTTAAATTCACCAGTGGGGTATTTACTGTCTTCAGCTTGTGTTAACCACAGATCTTATTCCAGGCTAACAACCAAAAACACATTCACAAAACAAATGAAAGTAAGACGAGGAAATTGAAAATGCTAAAATGCTGACTCATTCATGTGCTTTAGGAGTAATTCCAAGATCTCTTACATTCTACTTTTCCACACTTTAAGAGATTAAGAAAGCCTAGATTTAATATTGTCAGTAAACGGCAGACGTTTTCCAATGAAATGCTAATCATCTCTTTGAAGCTAACTCTGGGACGAACACTTCGTTCAGTGTTTTTGTCTATTTCTATCACGCCAAGCTCGTTCTTATTGCTTATCAGGAGTCGTGTTCAGAGCTTGCTTATTCCTCTCAAGTCAATTATTCAAATCTTTGGTGAAAAAAACAAAAAGTGAGGACCCCAGCCTCTTATGATTTATCCTGGTATCAGAGCCCTCCGCGGGTCATTTATCAGCTAAATGGCTTTTTGAATCCATACTCTAAAGTTCATTACAGCGATTAAAGATTTATTCAGTCATAGTTATAGATAATTCATCTGATGCCCATTAAAATGCCGCTTTGTCGCTGCACCATGTGGTCGTTTTTAAATAGAAGGGCAGATGCAAACTAAATGTTAGATACGGCCATTTTTCAATCTCCCCCGAATGGACAAAGGTTAAAAAACACAGCGGGGGGGCCCTCCCAATTTGACACATGACTCTCAGTGAAGATGAAAGGCTTTTATTCTTCTTCAACCTTTCAACACCCAACTTTCCTCAAGTGTCTCAAGTGTTTTTAGAAGAGGGGCCCTTCATAAACAATGCTGTTATGTTAAGAGAAAGCAAATGAAGGCGTGGGGAAATAGATGCAGAATCACATCAATGTGGTCACATATGCATAGAAAATCCCACGCAGGCTTTTTAAATAAAAGCACACCTCTGGGAGCTGCCTCAGGTGACACACTGACAACATGACGGCTGAGTTTCTTTGCATTTATTCAATAACTATTAGTAAACGTGGAGATTAAGAAAACAGTGTTTAAGCTGTTAAAATGTTTCAATAACATGTCCCCTGATGACTCAAGACAAACAACATGAGCTGTGACACAAAATACATGACATATAGACAACTTAATCACAGGCAAAAGGAGCTCACAGCACTTTTGATTTGCTCCGTCAAAATCACATTTATATGATGTACCTATTGTTGAAATAACAAAACGTTATTGAAAGTTGTTTTAGTCGTACCATCGTTTTTCAAAATCATTAATAATTTAGTAGTGTTCAAATGGTTGGAGGACGTAAAATATTATTGAGATACGTCTTGAAGAGTCCTCTCCTGCTGATGTTCAGGTGTATATCAGTATGTAGTGTCTCTACTTTAAAGAGTCCTCTCCTGCTGATGTTCAGGTGTATATCAGTATGTAGTGTATCTACTTTAAAGAGTCCTCTCCTGCTGATGTTCAGGTGTATATCAGTATGTAGTGTCTCTACTTTAAAGAGTCCTCTCCTGCTGATGTTCAGGTGTATATCAGTATGTAGTGTCTCTACTTTAAAGAGTCCTCTCCTGCTGATGTTCAGGTGTATATCAGTATGTAGTGTATCTACTTTAAAGAGTCCTCTCCTGCTGATGTTCAGGTGTATATCAGTACGTAGTGTCTCTACTTTAAAGAGTCCTCTCCTGCTGATGTTCAGGTGTATATCAGTATGTAGTGTCTCTACTTTAAAGAGTCCTCTCCTGCTGATGTTCAGGTGTATATCAGTATGTAGTGTCTCCACTTTAAAGAGTCCTCTGCTGCTGATGTTCAGGTGTATATCAGTATGTAGTGTCTCTACTTTAAAGAGTCCTCTCCTGCTGATGTTCAGGTGTATATCAGTATGTAGTGTCTCTACTTTAAAGAGTCCTCTCCTGTTGATGTTCAGGTGTATATCAGTATGTAGTGTCTCTACTTTAAAGAGTCCTCTGCTGCTGATGTTCAGGTGTATATCAGTATGTAGTGTCTCTACTTTAAAGAGTCCTCTGCTGCTGATGTTCAGGTGTGTATCAGTATGTAGTGTCTCTACTTTAAAGAGTCCTCTCCTGTTGATGTTCAGGTGTATATCAGTATGTAGTGTCTCTACTTTAAATAGTTTTTACATGCACACAAACCTATATAACTCACGACAGGAAATGGAACACCAAAAAGCATAATAAGGTCTCTTCAGATCGATGGTTAATGTGCATTACGGCGATGGCATCTGAGAGGTCTAATTGTCTCTCTAATAACATCGGGGACTTTAATCTTTAATAAAAACTGGATCCTGACAAATGAGATTTAATCAAGAATATTGGCTTGATTATTTACCCATGTCCTGTTTATCTCTTAATACTCCCACAGCCCTTGTCCTTTCCTTCCCAGCCAAAACAACCACACACACGCTGGATCACACGGGTCTGCTTTTATCCCCTTCATTCATCTGCCTGGGGAAAAAGTGAAGCTTAGTAAAAGGTCTGGAGACTTGCTAAGAGCGGACGTATCGCCTTTAGACCTGACATTACCTTCAGCAAAGGTCAGATATCAGAGGGGAGTTTTTTCAGGAAACGTCCAGGAGTGGGTGGATTATGAAGCTAACATTTCGAGGTGTGTTCCCACCTTCACCATCACCCTCTCTTTCCTCACGCAGTCTGGTTCCCTCTGCAGCAGACCGAGCACAGCAGGGAGCCAGGGAAGGAATGGAAATGAAGGCTTATTAATTCTCCCTGGTGGCTAAAGGTCCAGCAGTCCTGGCTGTGTCAGAGAACTCTGGAGAAAGTGTTCGCCCGATGCATATTTAGAGAGGTTTATTTGAACACTGGAGGGGTTTTATTCCGTCTAATTTGTTTCATTTGGGCAGGAGAAAGCAATGCCCTTTGAAACAAATAAGCGCTGCTGGAAACAGGGCCCTCGGTTCTCCTGCAGGCGAACTGCGGCTCCGCTTATTGGAAGGGAGAATGTAATCGGTTCAGCGACGGGAAACGGTCCCGAACACATGCTTTTATTGGTAAGAAGGGACGGATGGAGCCAAAGGAGAGAGAGTAAAGCCAGGGCAGCACAGCAGATTTTGTCCACTATGGTTTAGACCCCAGAAATAAAGAACCGGACGTGGGACTGAAGCCATGTTGGGGTTTAGTAGCGGGAAGACAAAGGAGGCAGGGAAGAAGAAGAGGGAAATGTCAACTATATATAACCTGCAAACTGTTTGTATGTCACTGATGATCCGCTCCATGGATGAGGAGGTGAAGGGGGGAAAGAGACCTTCTCTAACTTGTTGCTAATGCACTTAAAGTGGAAGGATGGCAGCGATGCAAGCCCAATTTCCATGTTAATATGGTTTATTACACAAGAGTATCTTTCCCCTAGCTGGATTATTTTTCGTATAACCCGGTCTTATTATCTACAAACTAAAATAGCTTTTTAAAGACCTCTAAAAATCTGTTTCCATTCATTGCAGTGCTTTTGAAGAGGGCTGTTATGAAGCAGTCCTCCATATGAACCGTTTGCTTTGTGGACAAACGTCTCCACAAACTGACCAATTAGTCTTTTTTTTTTATTTGATATACAATTCTATGTTGTCCGTCTCGCTCTAATGCACTCTGGGCCAAAACACTTTGAGTTACGGAGGCGTGTACACTGCATGCGTGTGTCTCTGTGTGTGCACATATGGGGGTGTGAGGTCCCTCTGAGTGTGCATGCTAGTGTCCATATGTGCCCTGTTTGTGTGCCATTCTCCATTAATGCTGCAATTGCCCAGAAGGCATGATTTGCCACTCAGCCAAAGGCAACAGAGAGCCAACACCTCAGCGGCACCAGTCCACGAAAACACTTCAATCTCTCCGTGATCACATCTGGACAACGCTTCTTCTGAGAAAATACAGAGAGAAACACTCATTATGGGCGCTCTCCAGTGGTCGGACCTCCACAGGCCTTTGGCGGGTCCCTGTTTGGCTCCTTTGAGGAAAAATAAATCCCCTACCGATGAAGTAAATTGTGTCTTTGGTGCGTTATATGGAAACCAGCTACAATGTTTTATCGATCCACGAGGTGGAGCCATGATGGTAAGGGGTGCAGTTAAAAATCATCAAATATGATACAAACAACTGATGAGGGGTCTTCATGCACAGAGACAGCACAGCTTGTTATATGTATATATTAAACTGTGCGACTGTGACTGTGAGGGAGTGCGGTCATCTTTCAATCAGAAGGTTGTGGGTTCGATCCCAGCCCATGCAGTCAACATGTCGATGTATCCTTGGGCAAGATACTTAACCCTGAGTTGCTCCCGATGGCCAACGGTGTCTGAATGTGTGTGAATGTTAGGTCCTAGAGTAAGGTACACTGCTCTTTATGAATGGGTGTGAATGGGTGAATGACATGTAATATGTAAAGCGCTTTGAGGGGTCTTAAAGACTGGATAAAGCGCTATATAAGTACAGTCCATTTACCATTAAACAACAAGACGAAATGCTTCTCGTTCATGGTGACATCAGTATTTCCTGTTGCCCTATTTACCCGACTAACCTATTCTGTTTTCTGGGGTTTTGTCTTCCGTTTAGTTTGTGTGCATGTAAATGGTCTGCAAAGCATAAAATCCCTGTGTTCCCTCCAGAGGGAGTGTATCTGTTTACTTCCAAAACTTAGTGACATCACTATGTAACACTCAAGCTTCTATTGGCTCGCGTTCGAACACATTGTATGTGATAGGCTAAGGGAGAAAAATAAAGAGCTTTTTGTACATTAAAGCATGGAAACATGTCCCAGTAGAAACACCAAACACAAATATGAACCTTGAAATGAGCGTAATTCGTCATCTTTAATTCATATTTGTTGGCGTTGACACCGACCAAACACCAGCATCAGTTTTCTGTAGTTCCCATTGGGATCCTACACTAACGGCACGTCTACACTACAGGCATGAAAAAATCTTGAAGCTGGGCGTGTCTGAAGCTTGGCGATTTTTTGCGAGCAACCAATCACATGAATCTCCCGCCCCCGACATACAAAGCA